>NW_026611315.1:0-41516 GCF_029633865.1 Lampris incognitus
CAGTGTGATGAACAAACGAGCTAGCGAATAGATGGGGACAGATCCATAGCCTCCACTCCTCTGATGTCATCAGGTTGGGGTGGGGTGGAGGGGACACCAAAGAGCTCCTCGTCTGATCCATAACTTTTATATAGCGTGCCGTTATACTTCGAAATTTGACATATGTGTCATTGGTATTCTATTCAAGTAGGAGGCAATGAGGTGTAAAGCAGTTTAACAGCGGAAGCTTTTAAAAAGATGGAACCAGTGAAGTGCTTTGATATGGGAGATTAACATCAGAAATCACTTCTAGACAATGAGAAAGTTAAAAGGCTGTATTTTCTTTTTAATGTTTTTAGTCGTCTCAGTTTTTTTTAATACTACTAAAATAGACTACTTCTGAGGGAACTATCCATCCATCCATTATCTGAACCGCTTATTCTGCTCTCAGGGTCGCAGGGATGCTGGAGCCTAGTCCAGCAGTCATTGGGCGGCAAGCGAGGAGACACCCCAGACAGGCCGCCAGGCCATCACAGGGCTGAGACACATACACACACACACACACACACACACACACACACACACACACACACACACACACACACACACACACACACACACACACACACTGATACCTAGGGACAATTTAGTATGGCCAGTTCACCTGACTTACACATCTTTGGACTGTGGGAGGAAACCGGAGCTCCCGGAGAAAACCCATGGGGAGAACATGCAAACTCCACACAGAGGACGACCCGGGATGACCCACCAAGGTTGGACTATCCCGGAGCTCGAACCCAGGACTTTCTTGCTGTGAGGCGACCGCGGTAACTATCCATCTATCCATCCATTATCCAAATCGCTTATCCTGCTCTCAGGGTCACAGGGATGCTGCAGCCACCCCAGCAGTCATTGGGCAACAGCCGGGGAGACACCCTGGACAGGCCACCAGGCCATTACACAGGGCCGAAATGTGTGCGCGCACACACACACACACACACACACACACACACACACACACACACACACACACACACACACACACACACACACACACACACACACACACACACACACACACACACACACACACACCTAGGGACAACTTAGTACGGCCAATTCACCTGACTTACATGTCTTTGGACTGTGGGAGGAAACCGGAGCCCCCGAAGGAAACCCACACAGACATGGGGAGAACATGCAAACTCCACACAGAGGATGACCCCCCCAAGGCTCAAACCCAGGACCTTCTTCCTGTGAGGTGACTGCGCTAACCACTGTGCCACCATGCCACCCCTGAGTGAATTAACCAGATAAAATATCCCTCACATATTTTGTAAAGACAGCTTCAGATACTAATTTGATAATCTGTGTGTGAGAAATAGTATGTCCTGTCTTTCGCTGAACCTTCCTGAAACGTTTGCCCAGTGAGATTATGTTAAACGCTTGTGACACACATGGGGAATTTATTTTTGGGGGTGTGCTTATATCAGAAGTTAACTGGTGGAGAAAAAATTACGAAACAAAACATTTGCATGTAAATTTGCTACTCCTAATTTAACTCACACAAGTTGTTGAACAAACCTGTGACCTAGCTGAATGGCACCACTTCCTAAGGTTGTCCCAAAAATGAAAAGAAAAGCTCTCGCACCCTTGTATCACAGCCTACTTGAGGACTTAGGACAAATCACACGAACACTGTTAAGTGATTACACCCTCAGCTAATACCAAACTGTATGTGGGATGTGGGACAAGGCCAAATACTGAACAGGGTCTTGAGTAGTTTTTTGATTCATCATCTTCTTTTTTTTTTAATCTTGAGATACTTTATTGATCCCCGTGGGAAAGTGTGCTCTGCATTTAACCCATCCTAGCTGTGTAGCTAGGACAAGTGGGCAGCCGCAGACCAACTCCGGTTTGCCTTTCCATGCCTTGCTCAAGGGCACAGACAGGAGTATTAACCCTAACATGCATGTCTTTTTGATGGTGGAAGGAAGCCGCAGCACCCACAGAAAACCCACCGCAGACACGGGGGAGAACATGCAAACTCCACATAGAGGACGACATGGCATGACCCCCAAGGTTGGACAACCCCAGGGTTCGAACCCAGGACCTTCTTGCTGTGAGGCAACCGTGCTAACCACTGGGCCACCGTACTGCCCAAAGTATACGTAAGAGTAAAGTAGTAAAGTGTACGTAAGAAATAATCTATGAAAAGGTGTGCATTAAAGAGAGACTGACATGCCCTTTCTGAACACATTTTTTAACATAAGGAGTTTGAATCATAACCGAAAATAGGTGTGGTTTTATGAATTTAAAGCTATTGGCTACTGTCTTCCTGGGTGGTTGTTTGGGTGTGGCTCGGTGTTCGCGTGGGTGGGGCTCGGTATTGCTCGTCACTTGCCGTAGAAAAAAATGAAATATTCGGTGGTGCGAGGATTTGAATCACTGAGCTAACTAGCTCAGTGATTCAAATAACTAGCTTGGTGGTAGGCCTACAGCACGGCAGTGCAATACAACTTGGCGAATAATATGTTCAATGATACAAATAACTGTTAGATAGATAGATGATAGATATTTAGAAAAATAGATAGACAGATAGATAGATAGCAATACTTCGTAGCAAGCTTGATAATAAAGTCTCAGTAAAATAGCACAAACTGGAGCCAAGTAGCTAGCAGGAGGGGGTGAAAGAATGGCTCCTCCGTGGCTTTTCAGCATCTCGCTACTGACACACCCTATATGCAAATTGACTGGTGTCTACGTATCCACCGGCACAATTTGTCATTGGACACCATCTACAGTCAATCACAGATCTCTCTCGAGCGGCCGCAGACGCGCTGTTTCGGCCACTGAATTTCTCCGTGGTCACATTCCAACTTGGAACATAGCCTATTAGTAGGAATTTTCAGATTTTGATGTCCGTATCACTTTAAATGATTTTAACAAAAGACAAATGTCAATAACACTGAGGAGAGATAAAAAAGCTAGCTAGCTAACTGTATATCACCACAACAGACAGAGGGAAAGAGAAAAAAACATTATTTAATGATGAAATTATAAGACTTAGAGGCACTGCTGTTCTGGCTTCCTCTCCTTTACTCTTTTCCCTCTCCCTCTCTTCTAAAAATCCATGTTCATCACCCAAACACTTCTCTTTCTCTCTTTCTTTCTTTCTTTAGCAGACTTTCTCTGTCTCTTCCCCTGTGTTCTTTCTGGTTTTTTTCTCCGTTTTATGCTGTGTTTATATGTTCCTATCAATCACTGTCTCTCTAACCTCCCCTCCTTCAGCTCAGTAGCACGCCAATTTAAATCCCATTTCACATGTGAACCTTATTACAAAAATTCCCCAGAGCAATTGAAATTTGTTTGAAAAAAAAAAAAAAACAGATAACGTCTCCATTTCTCTCTCTTCCCCTTTTGCTTTTAGTCTCCTTCTCTCATTCTCTCCCACTCCTCTCTGCCTCAGTAGACAGCTGAACTGACACAGCGAGGGGAGACGGACAATTCGACTGGAAGAGATACATCAGTTACACACACACACAAAGACATATATATATATATATATATATATACGCACATACACATATACGCACAAGCACACACACGCACACACACACACACACACAGACGAAAGGATGCATACACATACATTAATGCCTGCTGGGGCCCACGAACATGCCCACTCAGGCACACGTGAATGAACAAATGCATAAAGTCGTATACATAGATGCATACGCCGCCCTCAGTTCTGTCTCTCTCTCTCTCTGTCCCCGTCAAACGCACACAAACGAAACACACACAAAGAATTGTCCAGTCTCCTTTTCAATCTCTTTCACTATCTCTCTCCCTCCCTCCCTCCACCCCCTCTCCCTGCCTCCCTCCACCCCTCTCCCTGCCTCTCTCTCTCTCTCTCTCTCTCTCTCTCTCTCTCTCTCTCTCTCTCTCTCTCTCTCGCTCCTCTCTCTCTCTCTCTCTCTCTCTCTCTCTCACACACACACACACACACACAAGGAATTGTCCAGTCTCCTTTTCAATCTCTTTCACTATCTCTCTCTCCCTCCCTCCCTCCCTCCCCTCTCCCTCCCTCTCTCTCTCTCGCACACACACACACACACACACACACACACACGCACACACACACTGTTGCTACCTACCTTAAAAAACAACAACAAAGGTTTAGGCTACTGCCTGCGGGTATTGTTAAAATCGGCGCTGATCTCAAATCGCAGACGGATCAGGATATGGCCCAGAGGCTGTGAGAGCATCACTGCGTTCCCTTTACCTCTTCCAGCACTAATTCCACATCAAGTATCTATCCAAGCAGAACAACAACTGTAAGATAACATCAGGCCCTCAGCTGACAACATACACAAAATACCCCGCAAATATAGATAAACCACACACAGAAACACAGATAACATATATACACGTACCGCTCCACACAATGATATACATAAGCCTACACATGCACACATACAAAACACACAGCAGAATGTGGATAAATGCACACATTACGACTCAAATACACTTACATACTATGGAGGGTTTATTTGGTTAAGATTAAAGGTAAAATCCCAAATAGAGAATTAAAAGAGAAAATTAAATACGATTATTATTTTACTCCAATACTAGGAATAATCAGGCAATAATAGCCTGGGTGCGTAAGATGGCGACGTTCGACTTCCGACATGCGAGTACTTGCACAAGAACTTCCGGGCCGGTTTGTTGAGAGAAGAGACGGCTTTGTTTTATAGTCGTTGTATGCAGGGTCTTCCTAAAATCACGGTCAATGTTGTACATCGCATCGTGAGTGCTTCCTCTGTAGCTCAGACGAGCAAAAAAGAAAAGGGGTTTAAGATGTGTATTTCGAGCTACATCAACAACTACGAGGGTGAGTAACGGCGTCATGAGAACTATGCTAATGTAACGTAACTCAATCAATGCCCGCTGCGGGATTCGATCCGGAGTGCACAAGGCGACATCGCTGACCGCACGGCTAAAGGGGCCGACACCCCAGCCACCCGGCCAGTGAGTCTCCTGTAGTTTACACTAGCACTAGCTAGCTAGCTAACTGTAATGTTAGCTGGCTGCCTTGCAACTAACATTACCTTGCTACTTTCTTTTTATTCGTCAGTTTTTATTAGTCACATTGCATCTTCTGTACAGTTGTTAAAGTATAGACCAGTACTTATTGCAATCTACTACGTGTGTGTGAGAGAGGCATGGTGGTGGGGGGGGGGGTGGAGAGACTGAACAGGTGAGTTAATTTGGCAAGGGCGATTAAATGAAATGACACAAATCAAACATACCGGGTATAAAACCGAATGTCCTCATCGGAACCTGCAAACCGCCTCTGGCTGAATTTGGACTGTAGCTGGACGGTCTCTAGTTGTTCCTGGGGCACTTCTCTTTGTTTCCTCACTGACTCGTTTTGGGCCAGGGCATCATCCAAAACGGCAGGATTAGGAGCCACGCAACAGTCATGCTCTTGCAGGCAGCTGCTGACATCCATCTCATTATCAGAGGAGTCCAGAGCTGGCAGAGGAGCGACAGCAGGACGCTCCCACACACCTAACCTGGGTGTGGGTTTGGGAATACTGTCGCGGTTTTTCTATAGCCCGGGTAACTATGGATGGAGGCGGGGACTTTTAGGTGCGACAAACCGGGCTTCACCACCGTTAGCTAGATAGCTGCGCCAATGCTAGGGCTAGCCTGCTAGTTAGCTAGTTAGCCGTGTGCTAATGGGTTAGCAAGCTCACCTTGGGACCAGGGCTGGTGATGGAACCGGGCGGCTGAGCTCTAGGCGGGGCGGGAGATGGATGGCTGCTCTCCGGGGTGCGTGTCTCTCTCTCTCTGTGTACTCTGGCTCCGGTGTGACCGGGTGAATGTCTCTCTCAGTCTCTCTGGGGAAGCTCTCGGGGGTAGTCAGCTAGCTACAGGTACCGAGGCAGTCTGCTGCTAACACTACCACTGCTAGCCACCGTATCTACTGTCTAGCCCAGGATACGCTAGGTTTCCCTGCTCTATCCCACGCTAAGGTGACAGTCTACGATATGGTTACTAAACAGTTCTGGCGCTTTGTCTCTCCCGCGGTGTCTAATATAGTTGCGTCTGTGACAGCGCGAGCTAACCTGTGATTGGTCCTCTAGCTGCACGAGCCCAGTGCAACATTCCAAGTACATCCCCAGGCATTTCCCACTACACTGCCCCCCTCCAGCACTGTTGAGTCCCTTCAACATAAATGAACAACAGACTACAAAGATCAGTCTGATTAATCTAACACGATAAACGGGACAGAACACCCGCGAAATGAACTAGGCCCGGAACAAAGGGCGTCAAACAAATGTGGGTGGTCGCTATCCATACTGGACTCTTGTGACTAGCCTAGTAACCCCCAAGTCAACTAGTCACGTCCGTCAAAGTTAGTCTAGGAGCCAGGCGGGCCTCCGGACTGGCCGGCCCCGTCTGGTGGTGTACGGGAGATGGGACTCAGCGGCGTCGGCTTCATCTCCTTCTGGGTCAGGGGCGTTGGACTGCCCGCCCGGAGCACAGGCTGCTGTCCCACGACGTTGGGTGATTGTCGACTCGCCTGAAGAGTAGCTGGCAGCAGTGTGTTGGAGCGGCTGGAACCGAGCCGGGGAGCCTGGTGTGCTGGGTCCTCCATCGTCGTTTGCGTGGAACAGGTCCTCCAGCCGGAGATCAAGGTCTTCATCGATCTCCTCCTGCTCTGTCACTCCTTCGTACTCCTCTGTTCTCTGCGCCCCCGGCTCCTCCATGTCAGCAGCGGGAGGACCTCCTTCAGGTGTTTCCTGCGGCCCTATGGCTGGTGCTGGAGCAGACAACAGAGCATGGCGCCTCCGCTGAATCCAGACCGGCACGTCGTCTGAGAGGTAGGGTAGCAGTCGATCGTGGTGGAGGACTCTCTCCTTACGACCTTCCTGGACTCTGTACAAGACGTCTCCCATCTTCTCTGTGATGAGGCCGGGACCTCTCCACCGTGGCTTCAACTTTGGAGATTGACCCTTCTTCCTGGTGTCGTCCCGGACATACACTAGATCTCCAGGGTGAAATGTGCGTTGTCGAGCACGTAGGTCGTGGTCCTTCTTGTTCCTGAGCTGGGCAGCACGGAGATGCTGGCGCGCCACTTCGTGGGTGTCCCGCATGTTCGCCTCCAGGTCAGCAACGTACTCGGCTGGGGAAGTGCGATGAACGTTGGCTTCCTGCACCCTCAGGGTGAGTCCTTGCGGCTGGTTGACTTCTCGCCCAAGCATCATCCGGTTTGGTGTGTAACCCGTACAGGCATGGGGTGGGCTGCGGTAAGCCCCGGCGAGGAGGTGGAGGTGTTGGTCCCACTCGCTCTGGTGTTTCCCCACGTAACAGCGGATCATTTGCAGGAGAGTTCGGTTGAACCTCTCGACTTGACCATTCGACGCAGGATGGTAGGGGGTCGTTCTGGTCTTGGTCACCTGGAGAAGTTCACAGAGCTCACGAAACAGGACACTCTCGAAGTTGCGTCCCTGGTCTGTGTGGATCTCCAGGGGTACTCCAAACCTGGAGAGGAACTCCTGTAGCAGCTTCTGAGCGGTGATCTCTGCAGTTTGCTCGGGGATCGGGGCCACCTCCACCCAGCGCGTGAACTGGTCCACCATCACAAGGATGTATCGGTTCCCCATCTTGGATACTGGGAGCGGTCCAACCACGTCGATGTGAACCCTGTCCATAGGAGCGCCGGCCTGGTACATCTGCAAGGCAGCTCTGCCTGTTCTTCCAGAGGATTTACACGCCTGACATTCAGGACAGCGTCGGACGAACTGGTTCACACTGTCAGTCAAACCAACCCAGTAGAACTCTCTGCGAACTCGATGGTAGGTCTTCTCACGGCCCAAGTGACCGGACAGCAGGGCGCAGTGACACAAACGTAGGACCTCTTCTTGGAGCGCTGTTGGAACAATGAGACGGAGGATGGATGGCGTGTCAGCTCCTTCGTCCCAGCGGTAGTACAGGACTCCATTTCGCCTTTCTACTTGCGTCCAGACCAACCAGTACTTCCGTGCAGCAGGTCCTTCCAGCGCCATCTCCTCCTGTGACGGTAGCTTCCCCTCATCCTTCCACTGGTGCAACTTCGCTAGCACGGCGTCTCCCCTCTGGCGCTCCGCTAGCTCGTTGGTCGAATACTGGGCTAACCAGTTGATAGCAGGTGGTTCACTCTCTTCAGCACCATTCTGATGTTCATTGACAGGTTGTGACATCGTTAGGCCTCCTGCCTCTCCTCCTGGAGCCGATGGTGGAACGCCCTCTTCTGCCGCTCCGGAGGTGTTCTCTTCCGAGTCAGTTCGACGGATCGCTAGCGGGACCACATCATCCACATCGTCGCTGAACCTTGCCCAATGGTGGTGTTCACAGTGACAGTAGGAGCAACCTCCACAAGGCAGCGAGTCCAGACTCTCCCCAGCATGATAGCAGTCACAGGCGGGTTTGGGTGACCTGGACAGCGCGTCCGCGTTGCTGTGCTTGACTCCTGGCCGGTGTTCGATTTTGAAGTCGTACTGGCTCAGCTCCTCGATCCACCTCGCCAGCTGGCCTTCTGGGCTCTTGAACCGAAACAGCCAAATCAAACTGTTATGGTCCGTCCGGATGATGAACGACCGGCCCAACAGGTAGTGGCGAAACTGCCGTGTGAAGCGGACTACAGCCAGAAGCTCTCGGCGTGTGACGCAGTATCGCTGCTGTGTGCTTTGCAGATGTGCACTGGCATAGGCTATGACCTTTTCTTCTCCTGCTTGCATCTGTGACAGGACAGCTCCGACGCATGTGTTGGACGCGTCAGTGTCGAGCAGAAACAGTCCATCTCGAGTGGGGTATGCCAGAAGAGGTGCCGTGGTGAGTCTTGCCTTTAACTCCTCGAAGGCTACTTGTTGTGTGTCGCCCCACTTATACTCCTCCCCCTTTTTTCTGAAGTTCGTAGAGGGGGCTGCACAGATGGGCAAATCCTCGCACAAACCGTCTGTAGTAGTTACACAAGCCGAGAAAAGCCTGGAGCTCAGTGAGGTTTCTTGGGGTCCTCCAGTCGTTCACAGACTTCACAAGCTCCGGGTTCGGGCTGACTCCGTCTCCGCTCACGACATGCCCCAAGAACAGGACCTCCCTCCGCAGCAGGTGGCATTTAGATGGCTTGAGTTTGAGACCGTACGCCCGGATGCGCTCCAAGACCTTCCCCAGGCTCTGCAGACCCTCTTCGACTCCACGCCCCAGCACAATGATGTCGTCGAGGTATACAAGCAGGTGTCTCCACTGTAACCCTCTCAACACCACCTCCATCGCACGTTGAAATGTGCCGGGCGCATTGCACAGCCCGAAGGGCATTCGGGTGTACTCGAACAGCCCATAGCGTGTTATAAAGGCTGTCTTTCCACGATCATCCGGGTGCACTCCAATCTGCCAATATCCACTTTGCATATCTAAAGTCGAGAATACAGTGGCCCCCTCGAGGGTGTACAGACACTCTTCGATCCGCGGCAGTGGATATGCATCTTTGAGAGTCAGGTCGTTGAGTCTTCTATAATCTATGCACCACCGCACACCTCCGTCCTTCTTTCTAACTAACACCACTGGAGAGGCCCATTCCGAAGTGGATGGTGTAATCACTCCGGCCTCTAGCATGCTCTTCAGGTGCCGCTCCTCTTCTTGTTGAAAGCCCAGGGGCGTGCGCCGAGCCGGTTGTCGGACAGGTTGGCCTTCGCTAGTGTTGATTCGGTGCTGGACCGCATCGAAGCGCCCCAGGTCCGCGTCACTGGCCGCGAACACGCCCTGGTGTTCAATCAGGAGTTGTTGCAGGGCCCTCCGCTGATCCTCATCCAACCCTTCACTGGCGGACTCATACAGGGACGACAGATGGTCGGGCAGACACATAGTTGGTGACGACTCCATCCGTCGGACTGTGGCTGGTTCATTTTTTCGGGTCATGTCGTCCTCTTGTGGGGCCTGAAGCTCCTCTTCCGCCTCCACTAGCACGCCGAGGCAGGCTCCTTTCTTCAGCCTAACTTCTTTCGGCATCAGGTTACACAGTCGCACAGGGACGTGTGGGGCAACGTTGACCAACACACTGCCAGATGAAACTCCCTCGGTGAGGCCAGCAGGCTCCAGGACGGCGGAGATACCTGCCTTGGGGCTTTCCACCACACCCCAGACGTCCTGCTCGCTCTCCGCTGATAGTGTCAAAGAGTCCTGCAGCAGTACGCGAGAGACGGCGTACTCCCCCACGAACGTACCCACGATAACTGTGGCCACTGGCTCCCCTTCGACGTAGACCTGGCCTCCCCCGGATACAGTGACATGAGCGGCCAACATGAGATCTAGGCCCAGGAGGAAGGGGTCGCGGATGGGCGCGACGAACACATCCCATTCGATGGTCTTGGGGCCCAAGCGGATGGTCACCCTATACTTCGGGGTTTCAGCCATGTCTTTACCCTCTTCAGCATTACGCAGAATGGCGATTCCGACGCTCGGCTGGTCGGCCAGATTTAATCGTTGGAATGTGTCTCGGGACATCACCGTGGCTTCGGCCCCTGTGTCAACGATGCACTTCAGCTGCAGGCTGTTCACGGTGATGGGAATGACGAGACTGGGTCCATTCCCCGAGGCTCGGCCGAGATTGACTGATGGCTGCTCGCTGACCTTCCTCGGAGCCCTCGGGCTTGGTGACCGTGAGTTACACTCTCGCTTGAAATGGCCCTCCTCTCCACACTGGTAACAGGTCCCTTTGCTGCAGGAACTTGGGCTCGGGGACCGCTGCGCGCGTTGCCCCGTGTGCGCGTAGGTAGCCCGCTCAAGCGTCCTTCCCCGTTCCACTCCTACTTGTTCTTTGGCCATGTACCGCTCGATGTTTAAGAGCACCTTGTTAATGTTGTCGATGCCACTGGCCAGGGTCTTGAGCTCGGGGGTGCTCATGCTGTCTCCTACCGGCGGAGGACTTGGAGAGCTATCACGACGCCGCTCGTCTTCCCATGCTACTCGCCGGATTCTCCCTTTTCCTTCAACCTCTCGCCCCAGCGTCGCTTTAAAGTCATACTCGCGTGCCTCAACCTTCCTGATTGCTTCAGCTAGTGTTTTGGGTTCTGCCCCCAGGACTTCATACGCGATGTTTTGGTTCTTCAGCCCGCACAGAAAGGCTTCTGCAGCGTAGGCCTCCTGCAGTGTAACACCAACCTGCGGGTATGCCAGTGTGACAAGTCTCCTCACTTCCTCGCCAAACTCATAGAGGGTCATCTCTCTGGCCTGCTTAACCTCGCTGAGTTTACGGCGCGCAGTTCCCTCAGGCAGCTCTTTACCGTAGTGGCGGCGTAACTGGGTGATGAGCGCGTGGTAGTCATCTTTTATCGGAGCCGGCTGCGCGATGACAAAAGACATGGCGTTGTCCCTCAGTCGGAGATACAAGGCGTCCAAACAGGTCTCGTCGGTCCAGCCCCTCTTTCTCGCCATCCGTTCGAATGGTCCAACGAAACTATCCCAGTCGCCCTTACCATCAAAAGTGGCGAGGAGCTTGATGTCATTTTCGTGTCCTCGGTCGGGACCTTGTGAGCTTCGGTTGCCGCTCCGACTTTGAAGGTCTCCTGTCTGGCTCTGTTGACCTCTAGAGGAACCTGCCTGCCCTCCAACGCTGTCATCCAGCAGGTTTCGGCCGCCGTTGCTGTCCAGGGACATTTGGCCACCCTGCATCCCGTCGGGGGGTGGTACTGCAGTCGCTCCATTTATTCCACCATGACCGATCAGAATGCTGGTAAGTGGTGCGGGCTCACTGGGTCCTTTTCCTGTATAGCGCAGGGCTGCTGGGGCCGCTTTGCTGCTCGGCCTGGCTGGCGTCTCCTCGTTGCGCCGGTCGCTCAAGTTAGCCACTGCGGTCATAGCTGCTGGCAACAGGTGATCAGCGCCGTCTCGCTGTCTGGCCCCTGGGTTCTCCCGGGCCGGGGTGAACTGCGAGAGTAGGCTCATGTCTTGCACCGTTCTGCAGTTCGTTCTCCGAGCACAGCCCCTGCCGACCCTACACCACTATCGCTTTGAGGGCTACTAGGAGAAACCCCTTGCTTCACTACTTGAGCGATGGGCGATAAACCGGGAGGCTCACCTTGGATATCTGAACGATGACGGGCCCAATCGGTGCGCTGAATGGGAGGTGTGGGGGGACGAGATCGCTTAGCCACCGCTTCCGCTAGTCCATCGATACGCGCTGTGAGGGCCTCCATCTGCATCTCTATCTGGCGTTGCATCTTAACCTGGGTCTGGCGTTCCATGTTTTCCATCTGGCGTTGCATCTGAACCTGGGTCTGGTTCATGGTTTCCATCTGCGCCAGGAGGAGCTTCATCCAGGCGTGCTCTCCGGGGTCTTCTGTCCCCACACCAGCACCATCCAGACTCAACTCAGACTGTTCTTTTACATTTTCTTTGTCCTGTGACATTTTTATTTTTCCACTGATTTACGTGACTACTGAAGAAATTACAGTGCTTCACAAAATGGCTGACTCACTCAGTTGCTAGCTAGCTATAGCGATGCCGCCAAAAAGCTGCTAAATGCTGCTTTGAAATGCTGCAGAATGTCAATGCTAATTAGCTAGCGCCACTGGACGTCCTTTTGTGCACTTTCAGGGTGAAACTCGGTGAAAAACAATATCCTCACAGTGTGAATGGCGTTGAGAAACTAATGAGTCTTTTTATTCACTTTTTCGTTTGGGTTCCACTTCATAAAGAAGTTTCTTATTCACTTTTTTCGTTGGGGTTCTACTTCACGAAGAAGTACAAAATGGCTTCTTGCTAGCTGGGTTAGCTCACAGTGTGCAGGCTGAATTATGCCGCCATGTGACCGGGGCAGGATCCTCCGGTGTTGAGATTATGGCGAATCCCAACCTTTTATCCCACTTCTGACACCACTTGTCGCGGTTTTTCTATAGCCCGGGTAACTATGGATGGAGGCGGGGACTTTTAGGTGCGACAAACCGGGCTTCACCACCGTTAGCTAGATAGCTGCGCCAATGCTAGGGCTAGCCTGCTAGTTAGCTAGTTAGCCGTGTGCTAATGGGTTAGCAAGCTCACCTTGGGACCAGGGCTGGTGATGGAACCGGGCGGCTGAGCTCTAGACGGGGCGGGAGATGGATGGCTGCTCTCCGGGGTGCGTGTCTCTCTCTCTCTGTGTACTCTGGCTCCGGTGTGACCGGGTGAATGTCTCTCTCAGTCTCTCTGGGGAAGCTCTCGGGGGTAGTCAGCTAGCTACAGGTACCGAGGCAGTCTGCTGCTAACACTACCACTGATAGCCACCGTATCTACTGTCTAGCCCAGGATACGCTAGGTTTCCCTGCTCTATCCCACGCTAAGGTGACAGTCTACGATATGGTTACTAAACAGTTCTGGCGCTTTGTCTCTCCAGCGGTGTCTAATATAGTTGCGTCTGTGACAGCGCGAGCTAACCTGTGATTGGTCCTCTAGCTGCACGAGCCCAGTGCAACATTCCAAGTACATCCCCAGGCATTTCCCACTACAATACTCATTCCACGCAGAGTGTGAGGACACCACCTTTCTTGAGCCTCCTTAACACACCTGTAGCTGGCACAGCGAAACCACCCTGGAAACCAATTCAAAACGCACACGCTACACTTTGGTACTCTTGGTGGCGGTAAATTCAAACCTCCTTATCTTCGCTAGCCACTTGGCTCTTTCCTCGCAGTTACTAGGGAAGGAATGGAAACTTAAAGGAGAATTACAGCGCGCCGAATTCGCACACTGTGGCACACAGCAGTGCTCAGTGGAGCTTGAGTCACGGCGGCGATACTTTTTTCGGACGACATTAAGATTTCGGACGGATAAGTTAGCAACTAACTAATGATTCGGTAGGACGGAAGCATCCGGTTGTACTTCTTATGCAACCAGACACACCCGGAAGTTCCGCAGCACGATATTAATGCACTGAGCTCATTAAATGATTTTAAAAAAAGGAAACTGAAAGAGCAAATTTAAAATGTAAATTATTATTTGAAAATGTAAAGTGAAAAAAAGTGAAATTTAAAATGTAAAAGCTTAAATGGAAATGTCTTTATGCATGATCAATAATTCAGGGAAGAAAACCACAAAAAGTTGAATCAGTTCATCTGGACACGTTTATCGAGAGAAACGTTTCATCACTCATCTAAGTGACGTCTTCAGTCTCAGCTGACTGGAGGTATCCATAAATCCTTAAATGGAAATGCTCAAATTGTAAAAATGAAATTGAAAATGGCAACAGAAATAAGAAAAGGGAAAAAAATAAATCATGAAACTCAAAATGGGAAATGGAAAAGCTTAAATTGAAAAACCCAAATTATTACATTTTTTTTTACATTTGCCCTTTACCATTTGGCATTTGGCATTTTAAATTTTATCTGTTCTATTTTGGCATTTTGCATTTACCATTTCTCATATTTAACTTAATCTTTCCCATTTTCCGTTTGACATTTCAAGTCAATTTTATTTGTATAGCCCATTATCACAAATTTCAAATTTACCTCATTTGGCTTTTCGACTGTATGTAAATGAGGAGGAGTGGCCCAAAGGCCGGATGCAGGGTCTGAAACGGCTCGGGCACAGAAGCACAGTTCAGGAAAGTTGGAAATATATTCACCGATTTCCCAGACACTTGAATTAATTCATCTAGACACAACGTTTATTGTGAGAAACGTTTCATCACTCATCTTAGTGACCTCTTCAGTCTCAAATGACTGCAGGTATCCCCACCTTTATGAACAATACAGTGGCATAACGACCAAACCAACGACCAGTTTCATATGCAAACTGCCGTGACCATTAACTAGAGTTATAATGTGCATGTGTACTATTCACAGAGGATTTGGAAATGTTTGCAAACACAGTATTGTAAGATGGTGACAGATGTACTATCCTTCTCTATGAACTCAATCACATGTTGGAAAGTGATCTCATCTAGTTGCTGGATCTGCTTCTCTGGCTTTCGTAGCATCGAGGGTAAAATTTGTTTTTTTTACATAATTAGCTTTTTTTAAATTAGTTTGTTAAAATTAGCCAGTTGTTGAATGACCATTCAACAGCCGGCTCTGTGCCTTCTGGAGGATCTTGCTAGCTCGGTGGCCCTTGACCGAAGACTTCATTTGCAGGCCCTCAAGTGTAATCCCGCTCTGTTTACACCTGAGGCTTGATCTCAGGTGGTTCCTGTAGTCTGTCATCTTATGCGCCATTCGCTTGTACTCATGTACAAGTTTTAAGGCAGTCCTCAACGAAATGAGTCAAAATGTCTTGATGCATACTCAATAATCCAGGTAAGAAAATCACAGAAAGTTGAATCAGTTCACCTGGACACAACGTTAATTGGGAGAAACGTTTCATCATTCATCTAAGTGACTTCTTCAGTCTCAACTGACTGCAGGTATCCCCACCCTTATAAACAATACAGTTGCATAATGACCCATTCTGCAACTGTGCTCAGTTTTGCTCAGTCTTTTGATTGGTCTAGTAATGAGAACATTACCCAATTCAATGTTATTCTCCAAATGACACTCGCATTAACATCAAACAGAACAGAACAGTGAAAATGTGTCATTAATGACAAGTTATGTTATTATAAATGTTTTCTGCTTTTTGCCATTGTTGGAAATAAAACTGCTTGCATCAATGTGATCTGAAAAAAAAATGTTTTGGGGTTCTTTTTGGTCTTCACTTCTGCAACAGCATACAGAATTCAAGCCTGTGAGCTGTTCTGTATAACTGCAGTCTTCAAGGGTAGGATGGGTGTCCTGCTATTAAGCACCCCGATGAGAGGTTTACCACTGGCAGGAAGAACTTCATTTTCCCTACCCTTGATGTAGCAAGATGCTCTGGGACTCAACAATGTTGCAAACGAACGACTTTACATCCTTAGGGAGATTTTCATTGGGTACAGATAGAATATTCTTATGTCTTTACAGTAATAGTTAACAGAAGCTGCAACTTCTCCTGAGGTTAAGGGCCACAGGGAAGGCTCGTGTTATCTAGTCCACTTGATCTTCTTAAGATCTTCTAGAAGGTTGGAGGCTACAGAGCTCTTATTTCTCATTTTCCTTTCTTACTCTCTTTCACTGACACCACAGAACACGCTCCTAATCTCTAGTTCTATCTCAACTGTCCTTACTCGCAATAAGATCAAATCTAAGAATGTCTGCAGTCATGTTACCGTAGTGTTGATAACTTGTGATTAGAGGCTCCACATAACGTTGGACTGTTTCAGATTACCCAGCCAAAGGAATTTAGAAAATTATCAAACTAGGCCTTGGCGATGAAAGGATGGCGATACCGGTGATAGGACACTTCATCAATAGCGATGAGAAATTTGTTCGATAGTTTCCCTTAAACACATTAAATGCAAACTGACCACCATGAAAGCACATAACGAATACGCGTGCTCCCTCCCTGGCTCATAAGCAGCCTATCATTTAACAGGTGTGTTCGGTTGCACCATCGCCATGTGACACAAAAACACAAACAGTGTAGAGTGATAAACTGAGTGCAGACGGTGAGGAAATTGTTGATAAAAAAGGACAGGTCAGCTTGCCAGTATGGCAGTTCCCCACCCCCCAAGTCTGACCGACGTCCCAACACCGTGGTGGTTAAATTCAAAGTTGGGTGAATTCAAAATAAAGTGGTCAAATTCAATCTTTGTTCTCCTGATCTTTATTAAAAGTAGGTCATAAAACATGACAATTTTTATCAATAGACTGAAACGGGATATTTTATCATGATCATTTTTCCACCTATAACGCTAAGCCCTAGATCAAGCATCCCAAGAGCAAGAGGATTTAAAAAAACTGAATGTGTCTGAATCTGTTTCTCATGAGCCTAAAAATCATCTGAGCTTTCTGAACAGTACTGATTCAAACACTGTTAATGACTCCCGAACTCCTCTGACATCGACATACAAAAACAGAAGCTTGACTAGTAAATTTTCTTTATGCTCTGTCCCCAAAAGAATGGAAGTGCACTCACAGGCTTTATCAAACCATACAGCATTCACAGCGACAGATGTCTACAGAGATTGTTCATAAAAGGCGATGACAGCCTGGTGGCATCCTTTGTGTCCTAAATAACCTTGATAACCTCATGAATAAAACAGATTACACATTTATGGCGATGGGGACAAGGAGGATTGAGCGATTGTTGCATCAATAAAGAATCCATCAGCAGAACACCAGCCTCTGACACCTGTTTTGTTCCAGTTTAGAGAGGTGAGGGGGGACACCCAGGAATCAGACACACATTCTTACCCACTTATTGATCTAGTGAATAAAAACCTGTTACAAGGACAGACGGTGTCATAGGTGTGAAGCATAACTTTTTTTACAAAATTGTGCGCTCTATTATCAGAGCTGTACACTTTGAGCAGTTTTCAGTGCAATTGCTGCCTGTTATCTCATACAAACAAACACACACACACATGCACGCACACACATGCACACACAGCTAAAACAATCCTAAACTGTAAAGCCCACTGAGGCAATTTTGTAATTTGTGATAATGGGCTATACAAATAAAATTGACTTGACTTGACTAAACAGTGATTGTGTGTTGTCAGCAGAATGATAAAGGATCATTGTTGACTGCACATTTTCAATTGAGTAGCTAACCTTAAATATAATTTATATCATATCTTGATTGGACGCTTAACGTTGACATTTCAAAACAGAAGTTTTTGGAGTATTTCAGCAGAGCTAAAGTTAGCTCATCTGACTTGTGTTTTTAGCTAACCAACAACCCAGAAAAGCAAGCTGATACATCAGAAAAACGTATAATATTTGGCAAAAAGTTAATTTGTTTGAGCAGGTTAAACGTGACAGAGCGCATGGGTGCCCAGGTAGCGTAGTGGTCTATTCTGTTGCCTACCAACATGGGGATTGCCGGTTTGAATCCCCGCGTTACCTCCAGCTTGGTCTGGTGTCCCTACAGACACAATTGGCCGTGTCTGCAGGTGGGAAGCCGGATATGGGTATGTGTGCTGGTCACAGCACTAGCGCCTCCTCTGGTCAGTCGGGGCTCTTCGAGGGGGAAAGAGAACTGGGGGAATAGCGTGACCCTTCCATGCACTACATCCCCCTGGCGAAACTCCTCACTGTCCAGTGAAAAGAAGCAGTTGGCGACCCCACATGTATCGGAGGAGGCATGTGGTGCTCTGCAGCCCTCCCCGGATTGGCAGAAGGGGTGAAGCAGCGACCGGGACAGCTTGGAAGAATTGGGTAATTGGACGGGTACAACTGAGGATAAAAAGGGGACCCCCCCCCAAAATGCTTCTGGTAAAAGAATGATTTGTGTGAGCAGGTTAATGGTGAGAGAGCACATCTCACTTGCATCTCTGTAACCGGTGTTTCTGTGAAATCCTATCTCAAATGAAACCGCATGGGCAATACCAAGTTACAGAATACGAGGGAAAGTATAAGAGCGAATAGTGGTGAGGATACAGTAAAATATATTTTGCCAATTTTCTTCCCAATGAGAGATATGCTAATTAAAAAAATTAAAAAAAACTTAACATCTTACAACAGCATTTTTTTTTAGATGCACTCATTCACAAACATTTGTGGAAGGGTCACACACCCCTCTCCCCGTGAGACTAAATATCAGTTTGTGAGTGAGTGTGTGAGAAGCTAGGCTCATGAGGTCCTTCACATCTAAACTCTAAACGATTTCCCCTCATTTATAATGTTCATAAATAGTCGGAATAAATCATGTTTACTGATTAATATGGACTGTTAACAACATCAAGTGAGACGACGGCGTTGTGTCCTGAGGACCCACGCATGTTCATGGCTGATTAAAAGCTATCGATCGGCCTGCTGCCCAAATCTGTCTCATCTTTGCCTGTCGTCTGTTACTCTCCCTGCAGGATCCACTGTATTCTGAAGCTCTCTGGTCCGAAACACTCAGAATTGAACATTTTACCCCCCTAGAAAAACAACAACAGCAAAAATAAATAAATGAAAAAATTCCAATGAAAACTGTGGCAATTAGTAGCTTGGCACCACGAGTGGGAATCAAGAAAAGGAAGAGAGTGAGAGCTGTTTAGGGTGTGTGTGAACATATCGTTGCATGTTTGAGTGGGTATGCATGTGTGTCTGTGCGTATGTATATCTGGGCGAGTATGTACATGCATGCATTAAAAAAAAAAACATGTGTGTACGTGTATATTTGCACTTGTGTGTGCCTCTCCGTGAGTGTGTGTCTGTCTGTGTTACTGCTCTCCATGGCCCAGAATCAGTTTAGCTCATAATTGACTTACAAACTGCACGTGGGTGTGCAATTAACTAAAACCTATTTAAGGAACGGCCTAAAATCTGCATAAAAATTTAAATGAATAACGAGCCAACTTCCATAACAAGACGCCTCCTTTCACGGGGTTGTGATTAAAGGAATACACTGACAGCCTCAGTACATAAGCTCTTTGATCAACTTTGATTTGATGTACGTTATTAATTCCACAGCGGGGGGAATTCGCTTCCTACCCTCTGGTTGGGGGCACAAAGTTACCCTGCTAGTGCACTATCCTTGAAGGAGGTGGGTTGTAAAGAGGGCTTAAATCGCTTGCTCAACAATACTCCACATGGCTGCAGATGGGAATTGAACGCTGATAGTCTGCTTGCCGTCCCGCCACCCGTGTAGTTCCACGCTGAGCTCGGCAGCAGTTCCAGTCTGCACGTGTGTGTCAGTCATTTTGTCGTGTGTCTGTGTGTAAAAAGTGGTTTCATTTTTTTTTCCCTTCTATTTTCCTGTTCTTCTATGGCAAATTGAATGGAACCGGACATAAAACAGTTGTAGGCCTCCACCAGGTTTTCATTTGTGATGTTAGGACACTGCAGGCTTGAAAGAGGAGCGTGCACAAACCTTCAGCTTTGACCGTGCGTGCACTACCCTGGTTTGAGTTCAGATTGACTGTAATTAATTTATTAATCAATACTTTCGATATCAGTCCACAAATGGAGTATAACTGGGGACTTTAAAGAACACTGCTGGGTTTATGATTGAATTTTGAGCCGCCATTCTCAATTTTAGTTGCCCACTGCTTTCACTTACAATGCTGGCTTTTAATATGACGTTTCAATGACTGGACATAACTGTGAAATTTGTTCATATTTTGGTAGCTCATCAGGAATCAGGGACACTTCATTTGTAAATATTGTTTCCCCCAGCCCACAGGCAGTGCAACACAAAGACAAAAACACATACACTACCGTTCAAAAGTTTGGGATCACCCAAACAATTTTGTGTTTTCCATGAAAAGTCACACTTATTCACCACCATATGTTGTGAAATGAATAGAAAATAGAGTCAAGACATTGACAAGGTTAGAAATAATGATTTGTATTTGAAATAAGATTTTTTTTACATCAAACTTTGCTTTCGTCAAAGAATCCTCCATTTGCAGCAATTACAGCATTGCAGACCTTTGGCATTCTAGCTGTTAATTTGTTGAGGTAATCTGGAGAAATTGCACCCCACGCTTCCAGAAGCAGCTCCCACAAGTTGGATTGGTTGGATGGGCACTTCTTTGAGCAGATTGAGTTTCTGGAGCATCACATTTGTGGGGTCAATTAAACGCTCAAAATGGCCAGAAAAAGAGAACTTTCATCTGAAACTCGACAGTCTATTCTTGTTCTTAGAAATGAAGGCTATTCCATGCGAGAAATTGCTAAGAAATTGAAGATTTCCTACACCGGTGTGTACTACTCCCTTCAGAGGACAGCACAAACAGGCTCTAACCAGAGTAGAAAAAGAAGTGGGAGGCCGCGTTGCACAACTGAGCAAGAAGATAAGTACATTAGAGTCTCTAGTTTGAGAAACAGACGCCTCACAGGTCCCCAACTGGCATCTTCATTAAATAGTACCTGTTAGAGCCTGTTTGTGCTGTCCTCTGAAGGGAGTAGTACACACCGGTGTAGGAAATCTTCAATTTCTTAGCAATTTCTCGCATGGAATAGCCTTCATTTCTAAGAACAAGAATAGACTGTCGAGTTTCAGATGAAAGTTCTCTTTTTCTGGCCATTTTGAGCGTTTAATTGACCCCACAAATGTGATGCTCCAGAAACTCAATCTGCTCAAAGAAGTGCCCATCCAACCAATCCAACTTGTGGGAGCTGCTTCTGGAAGCGTGGGGTGCAATTTCTCCAGATTACCTCAACAAATTAACAGCTAGAATGCCAAAGGTCTGCAATGCTGTAATTGCTGCAAATGGAGGATTCTTTGACGAAAGCAAAGTTTGATGTAAAAAAAATCTTATTTCAAATACAAATCATTATTTCTAACCTTGTCAATGTCTTGACTCTATTTTCTATTCATTTCACAACATATGGTGGTGAATAAGTGTGACTTTTCATGGAAAACACGAAATTGTTTGGGTGATCCCAAACTTTTGAACGGTAGTGTATCTAAAAACTACAAGAACACAAAAACGACAAAAAAAAATCACTGTTCGTGAGAACGAATGCCAGGATGACTGCAATGACTCTTTCATGAACCACAGACGGAAACGATCAGATTTTGACTCACCTCGCACGATATAGGTTCTCAAATTGCATCATTTACAAAAAAAAAACACAATGAAACTGAATCATCCTATGGCCAAAAACAGGTCAGTTACACAGTCCAGCCCCTTCACATGGGGAAAGGGATGATCTTGTCCTTGCAGTGGAAGTTGAGACCACCTACAGCAGGATTTTGAGGAGTAGGTGGTATGGGTGGTGGTGGTGGGGTGTAATAGCAGGTAATGGCAGAGCAGTGGTAGCAAGTATAGTGAGCCTTGATGTACTCATCTCTTAAGGATCACTGGATTTTGTGTACTAGAGAGAGGAGACATTTTTTTTCCCCCATGGGGGACATGAGGGCTCTGTCCACAGTCGAACTCGAGAGCTATTGACAGGCCTCGCTTTATCAACCCAGCTACTGTATTAGTGGGGTTTTAACGCACAATGCTGTCCGTTTAAATTAAGAATGTGTGCATCAATGGTACAAAATTGTTGGTAACTTATGAATTATAGGTGGTATGTATAGGGACGCATTTGATTAGTTTCCTTTTCTCTGTGGTGTGTGAGTTCCTATTAGGGCGTGTATAATATACAGGAGAAAAATTAGATGTACACAGAAAGAACGGAGAGAAAGGAAAAGAAAGAAAGAACGTGTAAGGGGAAAGTCACCTGGAGTATGGACGTTGTGACTGTGCGAGTGAGGGGATTTGAGAAAGGGGGGGAGGCCATGTTCTGTGGTGTGTGACTGAAAGATAGTAAGGAAGGAAAGAGGAAAAAAGTGAAATAATACAGCAACGTTTCAGAGGATTGTCCAGGTAGCATAGCGGTCTATTCTGTTGCCTACCAACACAGGGTTTGGCGGTTCAAATCACAGTGTTACCTCTGGCTCGGTCGGGCATCCCAGCAGACAAAATTGGCCGTGTCTGCGGGTGGGAAGCTGGATGTGGGTATGTGTCCTGGTCACTGCACTAGCGCCTCCTCTGGTCGGTCACGATGCCTGTTTTTTTTGGGGGGGGGGGTTCTGGGGGGACTAGCGTGATCCTCCCATGTGCTACATCCCCCTGGTGAAACTCCTCACTGCCAGGTGAAAAGAAGCAGCTGGCGGCTCCACATGTATCGGAGGAGACATGTGGAGGGGGTCTGCAGAGGGGGTGGAGCAGCGATCGGGACAGCTCAGAAAGAGTGGGGTAATTGGCTTGGCCGGATACAATTGGGGAGAAAGGGGGAAGAAAAAATAAAAAACAAATAAAATAACAAACAAAAAACCAAAACATAGCAGTAGGAATCTACTGTGGTAGTACCAAATGGGCACGCCGTGGTTCCATTTAGACAAACTGATGGATTGGTAAATGTTAATAGGACAATAGCTCACGGTAGGTAGCACATAACGGAGTGTCCTCTCTCTCAAGAAAGAAAGCTACAGACAACTATGGGAAGGCATTTGTGTAGGATAGTGTCAGGACCGATGGTGAACTTGTAGGACTTATGATGGAGTTAAACATCTACCACAGTGAGACACAACATGAGCTCCATACACGTGGTATCCGGAGGCATGATGTGCAATGTGACAAATGCTGAGCTCTACTCGACCGAGCCTCATCTCCCTCCCTCCCTCCCTCCCTCCCTCCCTCTCTTTCTCTCTCTCTCTCTCTCTCTCTCTCTCTCTCTCTCTCTCTCTCTCTCTCTCTCTCTCTCACACACACACACACACACACACACAAACATAATGTTGCAGGGGCACTCGTGGTACTGAGTTCCCTGCGGAGCTGCCATGTCTGTCTGCAGGTCAACTAGCTAACACAGCAGAGCAGAAGGGGCCACACACACACACACACACACACACACACACCCATAGTCACGCAAAACATATTGACTCACACATTAATTATATCATGCACTAGAATTTCCTCCTCATTCGTTTTCCTTTGTGTCTTTCCTTTCTATCTCCATTACTTAACACCACCACAGACGAGACACCTAGCCTCTCTCTCTTCCTCCTGCACATACTCATAATTCACTCACTTCATACTCCCGCTACACTCATCTCTCTATCCCGCTCTCCTTCTTATACTAGCAACAAACACATTAGAATAACATCAGTACTTTATTGTTACTGAAAATGTGTAGGGGACAAGCCGTGAATGCTCACTCCGATTTGAGAAAGTATTTCAGATTCAGATACAGATTCTTCCTTTATGTCCATGCAACAGTGTTGGTGGAATTTGCTGTTGGTACACGGCAATTAAAGAAAAAAAAAGAAAAAAGGATGAGGGCAGCACAGTGGTTACCACGGTCACCTCACAGCAAGAAGGTCCTGGGTTCGAGCCCTGGGGTAGTCCAACCATGGGGGTCGTCCCCGGTCGTCCTCTGTGTGGAGTTTGCATGTTCTCCCCATGTCTGTGTGGGTTTCCTCCAGGGGCTCCAGTTTCTTCCCACAGTCCAAAGACATGTAGGTCAGGTGAATCAGCCGTACTAAACTGTCCCTAGGTGTGAATGTGTGTGTGTGTGTGTGTGTGTGTGTGTGTGTGTGTGTGTGTGTGTGTGTGTGTGTGTGTCGGCCCTGTGATGGCCTGGCGGCCTGTCCAGGGTGTCTCCCCGCCTGCCGCCCAATGACTGCTGAAATAGGCTCCAGCCTCCCCGCCCGCGCCCCCGAGTAACGATAAGCGGTTTGGATAATGAATGAAAGAATGAACGTGGCAATTACAAGAAATTTCTAAAAATACATCCTCAACACACACCTTTTATATATAGTGTTTTTTTCCAAAACCGTCAATGGTGTTGTGAGTGCTCGACAAATGAGGAGCAGAATATCAACACGGATACAGGAGAACATATTTCAATATTTATATATTTTTTTATATAGATTTTTTTTTTTTCATTCATTCACTATCCAAGCCGCCTATCTCAATTGGGGTCATGGGATGGTGGAGCCTATACCAGCAGTCATTGGGCGGCAGGCGGAGAGACACCCTGGACAGTCCGCCAGGCCATCACAGGGCCGACACGCGCGCGCACACACACACACACACACACACACACACACACACACACACACACACACACACACACACACACACACACACACACACACACACACACACACACACACACACACACACAGGGACAAGTTAGTACGGCCAATTCACCTGACCTTCATGTCTTTGGTCTATGGGAGGAAACCGGAGCACCCGGAGGAAACCCACGCAGACATGGGGACAGCATGCGAACTCCACACAGAGGACGACCTGGGGCGACCCCCAAGGTTGGACTACCCCGGGGCTCGAACCCAGGACCTTCTTGCTGTGAGGCGACTGCGCTAACCACTGTGCCATATTATATATCCATCCATCCATCCATTATCTGAACCATTTATCCTGCTCTCAGGGTCGCGGGGATGCTGGATAGCGTTTTTTTTCTCTTTCTTCCGTAAACCATCAATGGTGTTGCTAAAAGTACTCAACAAATGAGGAGCAGAATATTAAGATAAACGTACATATATATATACTCAGCACAAAAAGTAAGGAAATGTGTGTTTGGTAGATTATTTCTTTGTTGTAACAATGCTTCTTGGCAATAAATCTTATACCGTTGGAAAGCCTGTTTATTTCCCTTTTAAATGGTGCCACATTTGTAAGGAACATGCATTTGTGGGATGAGCAGCAGAGCTGAGTATGTGGGTTGCGCCCATGAAAAATTTGCCAAATCTTCTCTTTCAATGCCAAACAGCTTATTTTGCTGTTGCTATTGACTCTTGTTTTGAGCTTCTGGTACCCCAGGTGCTGACAATCAGCTGCCTGGTATAAGATTTATTGCCAAGAAGCATTGTTACAACAAAGAAATAATCTACCAAACACACATTTCCTTACTTTTTGTGCCAAGTTTATATATATACACACACACACACACACACACACACACACACACACACACACACACACACACACACACACAAAGTTGTTTTCCATCAAATGGGTTTAAGTGTTATTTGCACAGGCTATAACAGTGTTAATATGACTGAAGGACAGTAAGGGATGCCAAAAGCTCTGCCATAATGAACAAATGGATGCACACACAACTTCACCCCTCCCTCCCTCCTCTCATCATCCCTCACTGGCGTTCTACAAGCCCCTCACTTTTCCCAACATTTATTTCTCCATTTCCGCTTCTCTCTTTCTCTCATCACTCTGTCTGTATCCCCAGTGCCATTTTTGTCACTCGTTTTGCTTCATGGATTGTTTTGAAGTGTGTGTTCCTTGCTTTCCCATTATCGGGGAGGAAATGGTGGCTGATATTATTCTAATTCTAACCTTTATTTTTCCAGGAAGCCTCTTATTTTCAGCCCTGTCCCTGCTTTACATTCAGTTACGCACAGCTCATTGCAGGGAGCTGCCTTGTACAACGGCATTATTTTACCATCAGCCACTGGGACATGTCCAGTTCAACCAGTCTCATCCTGCCGGCCACTGAACAGCTCCATTACTAAAGCTGCAGGCTCGCAAAGTTGCCTTGCTCATGGGCATCTAATGGTGAAATCCAAGAAGCATCGACGCATCCCAGATTTCTATTCCTTCTTTATACCCATTTTTTCTCCTTTCTTTTTTTCCCCTTTTTCCCGAAACGTGGCTCTGTCCTCCGACTCTTTCATGCTGAAGGGTTTGGCTGCTGTATCTTCTCTTTATCGGGGGGGGGGGGGGGGGAGGAAGGCTGACGTAATTTTGTGTTTGGATGCATTGAAACGCACCCGATTCTTTCTGCTGGTGGGTCAGTGAAAGAGCATTTTAAAATTCAATTATTTTTTCCCCCCCTCTGGCTTTCTCACACATATACATGCTCGCTCCCTCCTTCCTTCCCCCCTAACCCCCGACCAACCCCCATCATTCCACTGGTCTCAGTACCTTCACTTTCTCTTATGCTTTCATTCAATCCACCCTCCCCCTTACCTTCACACACTTCCTCTCTGGCTCTCTCTCTCTCCGATTATTCCCTGTAATTTCTGCTCAGCTCCAGGTATGGTGCAGTGGAAGTCGTGACCAGTTGCAACAGGATTTCAGATGGCAGTAAAGGGGTTATAGCAGGGGGAATTACAACATCAGAGGAGCTATAGCAGCGTAGCATAAACAAAGGGCAGGATAACTCATGAAAGATGGGCTGATAGCTGGGTAAAACTTATAGCAGTACAGCGGGCGCAGCACTTGCAATCAAAGCAGGCTTGAGTAGCTCAAGCAGCACTCCACTAAACCCTGCTGTTGCTGCATCAAGCACTAGTCCCAGTAACAAAAAGTGCTCCCAAAACCAGAGAAGAATGTTAATGGCACAGCTGAACTGAGTGCCATCTATGTTAAGACAGTTGCAGTTCAAAATAAGGTTGTGGTGGAAACACACCTAACAAGCAAGTCAAGCTAAAAGAAACACTTGACAGGATTGCTTCAAAGGCAGCTGTCCAGGTGGACGGCATCCAAAATGGAGCACGGTGGAGCAGCAAAACACTAAGGGGGTTAAAGTCGAAGAGTAGTTGCTGGCTGCCATACCACATCCAGCCATACACCAACTCTGTCGACTGACAGAAGCTAAGCAGGTATGGGCTTGGCTAGTACTTGGATGGGAGACCTCCCTGTAAAACTGAGTTGTTGCTGGGAGTGGTGTTAGTGGGCCAGTAGGGGGCAGTCTTCCCTCTGGTCCTAATAACCACCCCACCCAAAGAAAAAAAAAAAAGAAAAATCCTAACGCCCCAGTGCAGTGACAGGGACATTGTGCTGTAGGAGATGCCGTCCTTCGGATGAGATGTTAAACTGAGGTCCTGACTCACTGTGGTCATTAAAGATCCCATGGCATTTATCACAAAGAGTAGGGGGTCCTCTGGTGTCCTGGCAAAATTCCCAACCTGGCTCTCTCCATCTGGCCACCTAATCACCCCCCCCCCCCCATTGTAATTGGCTCAATGATTCCTCCCTCTCCACCACCAGCTGATTTGTGGTGAGTATTCTGGTGCAAAATGGCTGCTGTGCTTCAACCAGGTGAGTGCTACACTTTGGTGGTGGTTGAGGTGAGTTACCCCTTCAGTATGAAGCGCTTTGGGTGTCTACATAAAGCACTTTATAAATGCAATCCATAATTATTAAAAGGGTAGAGCTGGGTATAACAGAACATTGGGGGGTATAGAAGGGTACAGTAGAAGATAGTATAGTAGATAGTGGGGTATAGGACAAATAATGAGCGTAAGGTTGGGGTATAGATTAGACACACTATATAAAATATGCCGGGTTGTTTTTATAAACACATTGCTGGGTGAAACAAGTCGGGTCAAAATTCTCAGTTATTTGGATTCTTTGCTGGGTAATGTAATGTCTTGATGTTTAGTGATGTGCTCTGAACCCTGCAGTTGGGTCGCCGGTGCCCTGCAGTTGGGGATATATTCACACCACCCGGTCCACCTTCTTGACTGAGCTGTGGAGCGAGTCCTCAGTAATCTTTGAAAACTCGTTATTTACTAGATGTCAGCATGTTGCTGTCAGCGGAGCTGTACAACCTGTTTCTTCTGAAGCATCTTGCATACTTTTTAATAACTCCTAGCCTTGATAAATATATGCCGTATTGGTTTCTGTAACATACAACTATTGATATCGAACTGAAGCGTAGGACATTTGGTTTTACAAGATTTGATGAAATGTTTATTTATGACCAGAACGGCATGTGTTGTGACTTGGTTGACTTATTTGTCTGAGTTAGGATGGCTTTTTTAATAAATGAAGTCATTAAGCACATCATTGCGGGAGGCACTGCATCAACTGAACCTAATGTTTGTCCAATCTCATCGGGACCCAGCAGGGTGGTCACATTTCGGTCGTTTTTAAACCCAGCATTTTTTTTTAGAGTGAAACACACTTTTCATGTCTACCTGCAGCGTAAATGCGAAATCCCCCTGGCCTCCTCCCCTTTATTTGATTGATCTTTTCTGCATAGCAGCAGGATATGGCATCCCATTGTGAAAAGTATTGTAAAATATATAGACAGCTTCACAGGTACAAAATTCAAGACATTCGAACACAAATTAAGCAGTCTGGATAATGGATGGACGGACGGATGGATCTGCAACTGTTAATGCATTCATAAATGTTCATCATAATTCAGAATATGGATCTTTCTATAGAAATACATGCAATTTCCAAATATGACAACAAATTCTCAAGTCTGACATCATATTTCTAGCTTCTGAATAGATATTTATAACTGTGATATGTGCTATGTGTGTGCTAAGTGTTGTGGATGTATTTTTACAAATTTCTTGTAATAACCATGTACTGACAGCAAATTCCACCAGTTGTAGTATTCCCCATCAGTTCAGACACCATTGAAACACTTGGGCATCATTTTGAATTTTACAGAGACTCAGGAGGTAGAGCGGTTTGTCCAGTAATCGGAAGGTTCCTTGTTCAATCCCCTGCTCCTTCAAAGAGCATGTCGAAGTGTCCTTGAGCAAGACACTGAACCCCCAACTGCTCCTTATGAGCAGCTTGGCACTTTGCAATGGCAGGCTGAGCCATCGGTGTATGAATGTGAGACATACATTGTGAAGTGCTTTGAGTGGTCAGTAGACTAGAAAAGCGCTATATAAATGCAGTCTATTTACCAACAAACACTGTTGCATGGAAATAAAAGAGGAATCTGTATCTGAATCTGAAATATATTCTCAAATCTGAGTGAGCATTCACAGCTTGTCCTGTACACATTTTCAATAACAATAAATTACTGATTTTATTCTAATGTGTTTGTTGCTAGTATAAGAAGGAGAGAGGGATAGAGAGATCAGTGTACCGGGAGTATGAAGTGAGTGAAATATGAGTGTGTGCAGGAGGAAGAGAGAAAGGCTAGGTGTCTCGTCTGTGGTGGTGTTAAGTAATAGAGATAGAAAGGAAAGACAAAAAGGAAAAAGAACGAGAGGAGGAAATTCTAGTGTATGATATGATTAACATGTGAGTCAATATGTTTTGCGTGACTATGCGTGTTTGTGCATGTGTGTGTTTCTGTATGCATGCACAAAAGACTCGAGTTAAATCCATTGTATAGGCAGAAGGATAGAGAGGTGAAAAGAGGGATGTAGGATAATGTGAGGAGAAGTGAAATGAAAGCGGGTTTGAGGGGGCAAGGAGAGACCAAATGAAGGGGATGGTAAGAGATCACAGAGGAGCAGCTCAGCTGAGAGGAAAGGAGAGAAAAAGCAAAGAGAGAACAGCAGAGATCAGAGAAGCAGGGAAGGGGAGAAAGGAGGTTGTTTGGGGTTGATAAATTGATGACCTTGGTGATATGGGGGGGGGGCGTGGACTCCTACAGACTGCAGTATGTAAAATGGAGGGAGTATGAGGCAATCCCTTCAGTGAACAGCCTGTCAACACGGAGGAGTGCTTTGTCCAGGACACTGCTTTACTGCTTTTAAAACCTGCCATCTAGTCATGAACCAAAAAAGAAACAAAGAAAGAAAAAGAAACATATTAACCGCATAAAAAAATCGACTGGATGAAAACAAACAGCACCGCAAAAAAGCAATGAAAAATAATTATTTGATCACAGACACAAACACGTTTATGAAATTCCAAGGTGAATTAAGCTATTTTATTGTGTTTCAAGCCTCGAGAGGGCATAAACATTTTGTCTTTCATGCCTACAGTAAAAAAAACACCAAAAGTTTAGATTATATGTGTAACATTTTGTGATGGCAGTGAGAGCTTGAGATGCCAAGTCATTTAGCAAGAAGACAGGCTAATAACAGCAGGTGGCCAGCAACTACGCTTATACTGTCATCAGCAGGGGGGCACTGATGGGTAAACGCACATCAACACTTCTTTATCAACCGCTTTAAAGGGGCTGTCACAATGACAAAACCAAAATAACTCCGCTCCCTGCAATGAAGATGGGGCCTAGCAAGATATGACGTCTTGCGTCAGGACTGACTTCCATCCGTGCTTTGTAAACAACACAGAGAACTAGCACTGTCTGTGTTGGCATTAGCTATATAGGTAGCTGGTTAGCTTTTAGTCTTTTACCACAACTAAAACACATAGGAGGGAGGCTACCCAGCTAGCTATAGCAGCAAATGTTAAAATACTGATACAGTTTGGGGCATCCAGGTGGCGTGGCAGTCTATTCTGTTGCCTACCAACACGTGGATCGCTGGATCGAGTCCCTGTGTTACCTCCGGCTTGGCTGGGTGTCCCTACAGACACAATTGGCTGTGTCTGCGGGTGGGATACTAGATGTGGGTATGTGTCCTGGTCGCTGCATTAGCGCCTCCTCTGGTTGGTCGGGGCGTCTGTTAAGGGGGGAGGGGGAACTGGGGGGAACAGCGTGATCCTCCCACACGCTACGTCCCCCTGACAAAACTCCTAACTGTCAGGTGAAAAGAAGAGGCTGGCGACTCCACATGTACCCGAGGAGGCATGTGGTAGTCTGCAGCCCTCCCTGGATCAGCAGAGGGGGTGAAGCAGCAACCGGGACGGCTCGAAGAGTGGGGTAATTGGCTGGATACAACTGGGGAGAAAAAGGGGGGGGGGGAATGCAAAAAAAAAATGCTGATAAAGCAATAACTATGCATACCATCTGTTGTGATTTCCCATAACACAACACAGAGGAGAACCGGGGGTCGAAAATAACATAGGACAAAAGTAACAAGGCAATTTTCTCTGGGCCCATACAAGTCTGATATGCCTAACTGCGTCAGCACATAAAGCACACAACACTTATCAGAACCGCAAGAAAATATTGTGGCTACGTCATACTCTCCTGGATTTATACCCAAAAAACAGTTTTCAATCATGGCAAGTAAATTCACTCAAGTGGTACTTTTTTTTTTTTGAATGACAAGTTGTGTTCTTTTTGCTTCATTTGTCATAGTCGTGCTCATTTAACAGATTTTAGTCATTTTAACACATCCTGAAGTTTGCCATGTCAGAGTTTTTCTGTATAGAAGCAAGTCAGGTTTAACTGTCAGGAGTCATTGTCGGGACGGAAGTAACTCAGCGTTTCTTTTGCTCTGACACTATTGCAGTCACACGGTGTGCGACAGCATTTATCAAAACATGTGTATGTCACAACTGTGACGATGAATAAAAAGAGAATTTGTTAGTAACACACCAAATACTGTAAACACTGTTTACTGTTAACGCATCACTGATTGTTGGACCTTATGTTCTAAAAATGAAATTTAATAATTTTTCATTAAGATAAAGGACATAATATGTTTGTAATTACATATCAGATATATTTAATAAAAAACAAGAATACTACATAAATAATTCAAATGTATACCATCGTGTTACTTTTGACCCACCGGTGTGTTACTTTTGTCAAGAGGGGTCAAAAGCAACAATGTGCAACTTCCGTCCAAAGTCAAATTATACTGAACTTGTTCCGTATTTGCACAAAACAGCACCTGGTATTGACAGAACACACACCTGAGTTGCTGATCACAACGAATGTTAGTTTATGTCTGTAACGTTATCTTTTAAAACGACGTTTAACTGAAAAGTGCCACTTTCATCCTGGTTATTCCCTACCATGCAGCCTCTCTTTCTTTTTGTGTTTTGTAATGGACTTAAGAACAATTCCAACTCGAGTTAGGTCGGTTTCCGGTTTGCTGGTCCGGTGTATGAGCTTCAACTGGTCTGATTTTATGCAAGCCGACTGCACCGGCATCTGTCATTTTGAGACGTTCTGGCAAATTAAAAAGTAGCCTACACATCAGCAACCTGTGCCAACGGTGTCACGGCGCTAAATCCGTTTTGTATTGCATTAATAATAAGCGATATGACAACGTGATTAACATAATACTATGTGTGTTTATAAACGGACTAACGGAGCCACTGGAGTCTGGCAGGGCATGTGCAATTTGTCGAGTCGAGCCGGTACCACGCAGTGGAAAAGCGCCATTAGTGACGAGCGAACCGAGGCTGGCAACAGAGATCAACTTTCAGTAGAGGTGGTAGAGGTGGTAGTGGGGGGGTGCACACGGTGTGTTTGATTACTTTGTTTGGGGGGTAACGAGAAAGACGAGACATGGCAGAGTTAGTCCCAAATCAAACCAGATTAGAGGTGCACTACCACCCCCAACTAGACAGGAGTCACTACACTCTCATTCGGTCATATTTTGACACCCCCCCCACCACAACAAATGGTGTCAGGCAGCTGTTCAGCTCGTCTCTACAGCCTATTGCATAGCAAAGGTCTCAAGGTGATTTATTTTGTTTAATTAATCAATTAAATGAACGAATTCATTGTTGAATTGAATTGAACATCAGGACTGCTGATGGAAACTAGCCTCTTAGCTAACTTAGGTACATGTACATCTGTGTAACCGGTTATTTTCTTGCCCGGTGCGGGATTCAATATGGCGTGTACCGCACCACAAGGCGACATCACTAACCGCTCGGCTAAAGGGTCAGACCCGTTAACTAGGGGCTAACTTGTCTTATTAGTAGTTTACATCTGTTTCGAATGTTGATTAATGTACATTGTCCCTTCCCAAATGAACGTTTAAATAAATAAATACACAGAATGAGTAGCCAACATGCTGTTATGTTTCAGTAAAATGTGATTTTTCACATTAATGCTCGTACAAATTGGCGGTTTTAGAAAGTTTTGCCGGCACTACTCGTTTGCAAAAACTGCAAATTACGTCATTTGAGACCGTCGGTTGCATCCGGTTTAAAACAAAACTGGCCCCAGATAGGGGAGTATGCATTATTTTTGGCATAGAACTCTTCCATGATTTCATTTGCTGAAAATGGCCAACGCCATAAGCCCACCATCAGCCCAACAATCGCCGACTGTTGGGCTGACGTTGGCCGGTAGGAACATTTTAAAATATCGACCAACTCCGTCCGGGTAGCGTAGCGGTCTATTCCGTTGCCTACCAACATGGGGATGGATCCCGGTTCGATTCCCCGTGTTACCGCCGGCTTGGTCGGGCGTCCCTACTGACACAATTGGCCGTGTCTGCGGGTGGGAACCCAGATGTGGGTATGTGTCCTGGGCGCCACACTACCGCCTCCTCTGGTCGGTCAGAGCGCCTGTTCAGGGGGTGGAGGAACTGGGGGGAATAGCGTGATGCTCCCACACGCTACGTCCCCCTGGTGAAACTCCTCACCGTCAGGTGAAAAGAAGCGGCTGGCGACTTCACAAGTATCGGAGGAGGCGTGTGGTAGTCCTCCCCGGGTCGGCAGAGGGGGTGGAGTAGCGACCGGGACGGCTCTGAGTGCGGGGTGATTGGCCAAGTACAATTGGGGAGAAAAATGAGGGGGGGGGTTAAATAAATAAACATCGGCCAACTCTATTGCTAATATGTTGTTTTGTTTTGTTTTTAATATAAAATAAGACTTTGAAGTAATAGCCCTTCTTCGCTTGCCAAATGGGGACGTATTATCTATTTATTCTCCATTGTGCATATTGTTGATGACTCCATTTTAATCACCGGCTTCATTTTGGAGAATTTGTACATGAAACCACTGCTTTACTCAGCTTTACAACGATGTGTGTGAAATACTGCCAACAAGTGGGGAACTCTGGTGAAATCCACCAACCACTGTGGCTCAGGACTCAGGAAAGATTATTAACTTGCACAAATCTAAAAAAAGAGGACCAAAAAAAAAAGAAGCAGAGGAAAGAGAACAGTTTAAAGATGGAGATGCGAAAGCAGAAAAAGACAAGACGAGAAGGGAGGTGAAGAAAAGAATGAAAAATGAAACCAAGATGATGATGGAAACAAAGAGGAGGAAATGGAGAACACGACATGACAAAAAAACCAAAGCATGATGAAGGAAAGAGGAGGATAGTCTTAAAAGAGATGAGCGAATAACTGGAACAGGGAGGGTGAGTAAATAAAAGCCAAGACAGGAGGATAACAGAAAAAGAGATTAAGAGGGGGAATGGAAGAGAAGAGAGTAGGGAAAGAGGAGAAGAGGAAGAAGAGAAGAGATGAGACGAGAAGAGACGAGACGAGATGCGAGGTTGTTTTTGTTGTGTATGACTCACTGTGGGATCCTATTACCAGTCAAGCAGCGTTATGCTCTCGCCCACTGCTAACCTACAGCTACATACTCTTCACATGCATGTCACACAAAATCCCATTCATGCACATGTGAGACACACACACACACACACTTGCACACACACACTTGGGCATTCACAGTACAGCGACATGCACAGATGCAAATGGAAATCACTCAAAATATACACCACCATGCACACACTTAAACCCTATTCGCGCAGGTCTAACTAGAGGTCCCCAGCATTAACCGGGGACCTCTAGTTATTTGTTGTAACTGCGCAGGTCATCTGTGATCTTAATCCCACAGAAATCGGCCATGCCCACAATTTGTAAAGTAAAAATGCCAATGCAAATTACCTACCATATTTCAGCAAACACAGCGGTCCATCTGATAATATTATTCAGTCATCTTCAGCCGCTTCTCCGGGGTCGGGTCGCGGTGGCAGCAAGCTAAGTAGGGCACTCCAGAAGTCCCTCTCCCCAGCAACGCCCTCCAGCTCCTCCTGGGGGATCCCAAGGCATTCCCAGGCCTGATTGGACATGTAGTCCCTCCAGCAGCGAGTTCTGGGTCTACCCCAGGGTCTCCTCCCAGTTGGCCGTGCCCGGTAAACCTCCAAAGGAAGGCGCCCAGGAGGCATTCTAATCAGACGCCCGGACCGCCTCAACTGGCTCCTCTGGACGCGAAGGAGCAGCGGCTCTACTCCGAGCTCCCTCCGGATGTCCGAGCTGATAATATTAGTCCAGTGCAAATCAGCATCTCAGTAATTTGGGGTCATTTTTTTTCTTAGCAAAGTTTTTTGTTTTCTCTGTGCCTTTTTTCTGCCTCTTTCCTGGTTGAGAATTATAGAGTCTGTGGTGGAAATTATAAATGAAAGTTTTGACAGTATTTTGGGTACAAATTCAGGAGGCTCATCTCGCTACACAGCGTGCAGGTCTTTGTGAATATTTTCCCAAACGGTGTGGTTGTGCACCATTTCCTCAAATTGCTTTTGGTAATGTGGTTCCCCCCACACAGCAATTAAACCAATTGTCTCTTCGCGCGACGAATGCCTGTTAGCAGTCATTGCTCTTGTTGTTCAAGACTATAGTACTATATGAGACATTCAAGACGTGGCTGCAGAGGAAAACAGGGCACAGGAAGCGGATGTTACTTGGAGCCTTGACATTTTCCATCATATCTGGGGGGGATAATGTCAGTAAATTCAAATAAAATACAGACTTCACTTATCCCATGGAAATGTGCAGCACGATACACAGGCGTGGGGGTGGGGGGGTAATTTCTAAATCACATGAGGGCCCAAGGTAATACTAGTCCCGTGCGAATAGTGCTAAAGACACACACAAATACAGCAACACTCAGAGACACACAAAAACACAAACACACACTGCACCCGCAAGGTCATTCCATGCCTTGTTTATTTAAATTGCCATTAGTTTTTACCATGGTAACAGCTTCTTGGCACCAAAAACCCTTCCATGAATAATAGTCGTGAATAGTCTCTCTCTCTTTCTCCCTCAGTCTGTCTCTTCCACTGTGCCCTTGACTCGCTTGGCTGTCACATTCCCACATACACACAACAAACCTAACATGTACACATATGCTGATCGACATATGTGCCGATCAGATTTTTTTGGTTAGCACAATGCATCCTACCTGTCTGTGTGTGTGTGTGTGTGTGTGTGTGTGTGTGTGTGTGTGTGTGTGTGTGTGTGTGTGTGTGTGTGTGTGTGTGTGTGTGTGTGTGTGTGTGTGCGTGCGTGCACTATGCATAGTGCGTCTCACTGTGTAAGAACAGATGTGGAATCAGTTACACCCGCGCACTATCTGACGTCCCAGTGACCTTACAGTGAATGGATTTCAGATCGATTCAAAGCTTTACAAACTGTGGTTCCCCTATCTACAAACTGTGGTTCCCCTATCAACAAACTGTGGTTCCCCTATCTACAAAGCTGCAGAGCAGACAGAATGCTCTCATAACAGAGGTCGCAGCAGCTCTACACTCACGTTTAGATGATAGTCGTATCTAGAGAAACCAAGTCAGTGAGCGGGTACAAGGCCATTTTAACATGCGTATGGCCGCTGACAAGCCGCTGCTGCGAGCGGAATTAAATTTTAGACATTTTCAGGGGCGTCCGGGTAGCGTAGTGGTGTATTCTGTTGCTTACCAACATGGGGATTGTGGGTTCGAATCCCCGTGTTACCTCCGGCTTGGTCGGCCGTCCCCACAGACACAACTGGCCGTGTCTGCGGGTGGGAATTCGGATGTGGGTATGTGTCCTGGTTGCTGCACTAGCGCCTCCTCTGGTCACTCGGGGCGCCTGTTCGGGGTGGGGGGAGTGGGAGTGGGGGGGAATAGTGTGATCCTCCCCTGCACTACGTCTACCTGGTGAAACTTCTCACTGTCAGGTGAAAAGAAGCGGCTGGCGACTCCACATGTACGGGAGGAGGCATGTGGTAGTCTGCAGCCCTCCCCGGCTCAGCAGAGGGAGTGGAGCAGCGACCAGGATGGCTCGGAAGAATGGGGTAATTGGCTGGATACAATTGGGGAGAAAAAGGGAAAAAATTTTATTTTTTAGACATTTTCAGGAAATACATGGTTTCCGTCCTGTCCATCACACCCAAGGCATGCCTTGCTGCTCCTCTCTCCCCTCTATCCATTCCTCTCCTCTGATCTCCATCTCAATGATCTATCTGTCCTCCCTTGTCTTTCCCTCTCCATGCCTTTTCTCTTCAGTTTACCCTTCTCCTCTCTTCACACTGCTTCCCCCCCAACCCCTCACATCACCTCCTCTGCACTTTCTTATACCTCCCTCGCTTTTCCTTCTTCTGCTCTCCTTTTCGTTGCTCCTTCCCTCTCCCCTTATCAGTGATAAGAGAACTAAGCCACATTAAAATAGTTTCTGAAGTTGAGAAACACAAAAACGTTCTCTCTATATCACACATGCTCTCTCTCTCTCTCTCTCTCTCTCTCTCTCTCTCTCTCTCTCTCTCTCTCTCTCTCTCTCTCTCTCTCTCTCTCTCTCTCTCTCTCTCTATCTCTCTCTCACACACACACACAAACACACACAGAAACCCGCATATACACACTCGCGTACAACCACATGGTTTCAATGGTTTCATGTACACATACATACACACACCCACACTTGCTCTTCTGCACAATTCCTTATTCTCTCACTCACTCACATGCACAAACATACACACATTCTCTCTCTTTCTCTCTCTATCTTTCACCACCATATTATGAAGTTATTTGATCTTCTATTCCACTGATTAATGGGATCTCCTCCCTCATGTGATAAGGACTACGGACCATCCTTCTATCGCTCTGCTTTACTCTCTCTCTCTCTCTCTCTCTCTCTCTCTCTCTCTCTCTCTCTCTCTCTCTCTCTCTCTCTCTCTCTCTCTCTCTCTCTCTCTCTCCTCTCTTTATTAGTCTTTCTCTTCAAGCTCACCCTCTCTGGTCTCTGCCCCCCACTCTAACCCCCCTCCACACATACACACACGCACACACTTTGCTTTCTCTTTCTCCTTCCCTCCTCTCTGCCTTGTTCTGTCTTGCTCTCATGGAGATCACAGGGGCCATTAATACTTTCATTTTAAGATTTTCATCCTTGGTCTCCGGGATTTAGGAACTGTGCTCATAAGCACTTTTCTTTCTTTTTTCTTTTTTTGGTCTTTCCACACACCCACATTGCTTTCCGTGATCTTTCCTTCATTATGGAAGTGAGAAGTTGATTTCATAAAACAACTGTTACACTGCAGTGGCTGTGCTGCTTTCACATGAAATATGTCATATGGGATTCCTGGTACAAATACACACACACACACACACACACACACACACACACACACACACACACACACACACACACAACTCTATGTAATTAAGTAGCACTATAATCTGAAGCTGGTTCCTTGCGGATAACAGCTCAAAGAATGAATTAATTTGCAAATAAAAAAATACTGAATAATCTAGTATCCTCTATGCATCAGCAAGTACAGTATTAGTTTTGGTTTTCATTGTTACATGAAGGGTATTCATCAACCTCACCTGATGATCTCAGCCAAACCATCTCCCTGACTAACGACCCCCCTCTGTAGTTATCATTCTATGGGTGGGTCAGAACAGAGAGAGAAGCACGTTTCCAATTTAACTACTTTTGGGAATTTTTGTTAAAGTAGCTAAATTTGAAACAGAGTCCATAACAACCCCTCAAATTTATCGCTTGGGATTCAACACTTTTTGAAAGTTAAATCCCAAGCAAGGAATTCGTTATAATATATTTTGTTATGATGAACTACAATTTGAATCGTGAGCCACATCTAAGTAATGCAATAAATAAATAAACAAACAAATAAATAAGATTGCATTTTACCACCTGAAAAAGCTGCAGAGATCAAACCACTTCTCTCCCTCACAGACACTGAAAAAGCAGACTAATGTCATGCAATGCTCTTCACTGGGTAACTACAACTCGCACAGAAGGCTGCAGCAAGTTTTAACCTGGAACCAGAATAGACCTCACAATACTCGGGTATTAAAGCTGCTTGAGGGAATACTTCTATGGTAAAATATATGGGTAGGGCAAAAAATTTGATTCACGTAAGAATCGCGAGTCTTATCTTGTACGATTCTGAATCGATTCACTAATTCCAAAGATGGATTTTTAAAAATGCGTTGTTTCCAGTCTTCAGTAGCCTCCTCGCTGCTGGCAACGTTGGCTTGCCGCGCACCTGTTCCGGCTTCCGGAAAGCACGACAGTGGCTAGTCAGCCGCTGCTAACGTTAGCTCTTGGTAGCCTTTCTAAAAATGGAGCAGCAACAAAGTCAGCCAGTCCCATCATCACTGAGGGCAACCGTTTGGGCGCATTTTGGATTTTACAGTCACCTGGGGAAGAAGGAGCTTGACATGACTCGTTCAATATGCAAGATTTGCAAAACGAAAGTAACGTATTTGGGGAACACTACAAATATTAGGTGACGTCTGACGTCATACGCCTTCACCCAGAGTTGAAAGAAGTGGAACAACGACCTCCTGCGGCATTAACAAACAGCCAACGCACACTGCACCACTTTACCAAACTACCAGCCACTTCTGAACGGGCAAAAAAAAAAAAAAACAGATCCATCACCTGTTTCATTTCAAAACACCTGCGATCCTACAACGTAGTCGACAATGAGGGCTTTACATTTATGATTCAGACATGTGAGCCAAAGTACGACAAACCATCGCGTCGGTTTTTTTTTTTTTAACTGAGAAAGGTTGGGTTTGCCTTTGTGTGTTCACGTTATTGCAATCAATTGATATAACTTTCTCAATTATAAAAACTACATAATCTTATATACACATTTTAGTCTGCTTTCATGCCACAATTTGACACACCACCTTTCTTAGCGCATAGCAGGAGTAAATCCTGAAATTAGCTCCCCAATGTACCAAATCTAGAATCGATTTTGAATTGGGAATCCTTTTGAATCTAAAATCGATTTTGAATCTAAAATCAATTTTGAATCGAATCGTGACCCCAAGAATCGAAACGGAATAAAATCATGAGATTCCAAAAGATTCCCACCCCTGGTAAAACATTACTGTTTTTTTCTCCCCAATTGTACTTGGCTAATTACCCCACTCTTCCGAGCCGCCCCGGTCGCTGCTCCACCCCCTCTGCCTTTCAGATGAGGGCTGCAGACTGCCACGTTTCCTCCGATACATGTGGAGTCGCCAGCCGCTTCTTTTCATCTGACAGTGAGGAGTTTCGCCAGGGGGACGTAGCGCGTGGGAGGGTCACGCTATTCCCCCCAGTTCCCCCTCCCCGCTGAACAGGCGCCCCGACTTACCAGAGCAGGCGCTAGTGCAGCAACCAGGACACACACCCACATCCGGCTTCCCACCCGCAGACACGGCCAATTGTGTCTGTAAGGACGCTCGACCAAGCCGGAGACAACACGGGGAATTGAACCGGCAATCCAAAATATTACCTTTTAATTTCTATTAGTGTTTAAAGTTCCTCCCCAAACCCCAATGAACATAAAAACCAACTTTCTAAATGGAATTGCCTAATTTGTCAATTGCTGAGCACGCCACATTCCCAGATAATCTTTACGGGCACACGGGAAGTTACGTTTGTATTTTTGGACTAGTGTAAACTACTAATAACACACGTTAGCTTCTAGCTAACGAGTCTGACCTTTTAGCCGAGCGGTTAGTGATGTCGCCTTGTGGTGCAGTACACCTCGTATCGAATCCCGCACCGGGCAAGGAAATAACCGGTTACACTAGCATTTATCTGATGTGTATGTTATACTTACGCCATTTAAATTTAAATCGATTACTTTGATTTTGTTGGTTGGTTTGGTTGGTTGATGGCTGGTGTGACAGAGGAAGATGCAAAGGACAGGAAGAGATGGAAACGGATGATCCGCTGTGGCGACCCCTAACACGCAGCAGCCGAAAGTAACACTAGTAGTAGCAGACTTTGACTTCGTCGGTTATACACAAATGAAGAAAATATCAGAAGTCGCATTGTTAAATGTCATGTGGAATGATCCACAATTGTTTCCTTATGTAACCCGGTGGTAAAGGAGTATTAGTGTATAATGTAAAGAAATGCATTTAAATCCTTATAAACTCGGAAACCACGATTCAAGTCCCTATTTCTGTTAAATTGACATTTATGCTACTGTCGCTTTAAGAATGGGATGTGTATCGCTGACGCTATCACGCTGTCAGGAAGTGAACAATGTTCAGTGGGGCCAGGGGCGCCCAAGTAGAGTAGCGAGCTCTTCCATTGCCTTCCAACGCGGGATCGCCAGATCGAATTCCCGTGTTACCCTCGGCTTGGTCAGGCGTCGCTACAGACACAATTGGCCGTGTCTGCGGGTGGGAAGCCGGATGTGGGCATTTGTCCTGGTCGCTGCACTAGCACGTCCTCTGGTCGGGCCGGGCGCCCCCCGAATCGGC
>NW_026611316.1:0-41384 GCF_029633865.1 Lampris incognitus
GACAAATACGCGGGGGCGAGCCCATTAAGTATTGTGCAGAATAAAAGCAGCAGTTTAAAGTCAGACCGAGCAGCAACAGGGAGCCAGCGAAGGGAGGCTAGCTAGAGTCGGCGTGATATGGTCAAACTTTTTGTTGCTTCAGTTGATATTCTTGCAGCAGAATTTGGAAGCAGCTGACGGTTTTTAGTGCTAGTGCGTGGCAGGCTGGAAAAAAAGGACACTGCACTAATCTAATCTGGATGAATCAAACGCATAGATCAGAATGTCAGCATCAGCCATGGACGCAAAAGACCGGATTTGGCAATGTTTCACAGGAGGAAAAAGGACGTCTTGGTGATTTATGTATGTGTGTGTGTGTGTGTGTGTGTGTGTGTACACAGACACACACACACACACACACACACACACATATCTATATATATATCTATATATATATATATATATATCTATATATATATATATATATATGGAGAGCTAGATAGATAGGAGTCCACTAAGAATGGATAGATAGATAGGAGTCCAGTAAGAATGGATAGATAGATAGACAGATAGATAGATAGATAGATAGATAGATAGATAGATAGATAGATAGATAGATAGATAGATAGATAGATAGATAGATAGATAGATAGATAGATAGATAGATAGATAGATAGATAGATAGATAGATAGATAGATAGATAGATAGGAGTCCAGTAAGAATAGTGCACCCAGCCAAAAGAAAGGGCTTTTCACCAGCCGGTCTCTACGTCAAACACCGACGGCCTGACTTGGAGGTTCGAGCATGGTGTGCAGGGGCCTTAATGTGGGCTAAACTCCATGACCTCTGGTTATTGTAGGGAGAACCATTCCCATTAAACATATTAAGTGCTCCATAAACATCTGATAAATTTCAAAGTTTCAGCTGTCAGAAAGTGTGTTTGTCTGAAAACAAAGTCATCTGACTACTCCAGCAAAGGTTCCCACTAAAATAGAACTAGGCTAATTATCTTTGCATCACATCTAGCGTGATATCTGAGGGGCGAGCAGCCCTGTGAAAATGCAGCACCGTGGCCATCATCGCATCACATGATGGGTCACTAATTGTGTTTGCAGATCAGTTGAATTTCACAATGATGCATTAATCTGAGACACAATTTATTTATCACTGGCTAAGCAGTTGTAATGTGATTATACCGACAGAGGCTAAAACTGGATGACTTGAATAGGGTTTGGCCAAGGCTTCTGTTTTTGCACAAAACACCCTACACACAGAGGAGCCTGAAAAAGCCAATTTGCTTTTCTTTCTTGTACATTACGTAGAAACAAAAACACACTATCTAACTGATAGCTATTCAATTACCAAGTAAAGCAGAAGTGCACTGCACACTGCAGCGAAGAAGCTGCAAATGAGCCTCAAACTGCGTTACGTATTTTGAGAAAAGTTTAATTTCATTATAGTTTTCACATGGTTTTAAAAAAAAACGACGACCCTGTGCAGCTGGATTACACCTGATTTTACAGCAAAATTTCAATTCAATGGTGAAAGATAAAAGCCACAGTCAAGGAACCGTTTGTTTTCTGTGAGAAAAAAAAAATCCATAAAAATGACCAAGTCAAAGGCACTACTTTGTAGTCGCCATCAAAGCAACCACATTTTACGTGATTGTGGTAATGATACCCTAATTATTTGAGGACTATTGCAGTGCTGATTTTGAATAGATGCAATGCGGGGGGGACACTCGTACAATGGCTACAACTGAAAGTGCTCAAACGCTCAGTTCATTCACAGAGTCTCAAGTTCCCACAGTTCACTGGGGACTCGTATGTCCTCACACCGGTCTGCAGACACAGTGCATTCAGCTGGCATCTGCCCCCCTGGTCTTCAGAGTCACAAGTTCATTGTATGCCGATGTGCATATGGTGTTGCGCGGTATGCCCTATGACACGTCTCGCTGTATATTTGTGTGTTTTCATTTTGTGCATGTGTGCAAGAAAGAGAACCTTATCCGTTGCAATGCAGATATAACACCATAGCTAACTCCCTGTGCACATTTGTGTATGTCTGTGGACAGTATCTAGCCTGATACTCCATGCATATGACTCTATCTGGATTTTCCATTACTTTGTTTTGCTTTGCGAGAGTGTATCTGTTTCAGTGTGTGTGTGTGTGTGTGTGTGTGTGTGTGTGTGTGTGTGTGTGTGTGTGTGTGTGTGTGTGTGTGAATTTAGGTGTCTTACTTAACTCTCACATGGGGATGAAATGACGGCTTCTAATTTCACTGTAAAATTACAATGACATTACATGCACTCATGAGTCAGTCATGAGTACCAGTTTGTGATCCCCTGCCACATACCATTACCACCACACATACCACGCACGCACGCACGCGCACGCACACGCACGCGCGCGCGCACACACACACACACACACAGAACACTGCAGCGTACGGTAACTGTTATCAATCCAATCAAAATATGACTAAAGCGCAGATCCAGTTGGAAGCCAAGTGAAATTTGACGGCTTCAGTTCCCTTCGCCGAGATGTGTCATTTGGCGGGACCCGTGCATGGCCGCATCCAACTGATATGTCCACAGTCAACCAGATACGTCCACACTGAACTGCACGTCGTCCATCTTGGGAGTGAGATCCCTCCTCTGTTTCTCTCCCTGAGGTTTCTTCCAAACCCCCACCCCCCGTTAAAGGTTTTTTTTAGGGAGCTGTTCCTTATCCAATGCGAGGGTCTAAGGACAGGATGTTGTGTTGGTGTAAAGCCCCCTGATGCAAATTGTTAATTTGTGATATTGGGCTACACAAATAAAATTGACTTGACCCACGTGGTACAGCCTACTTTCCCTAATTTTAAGGGGGGGGGGTGTTATTTGCTATGCATGGTACAGTTCAACGGGGGTCCCCAAATTAGTCTGGAACAGGTTCTTTGGTCCCGTAGTCTGCAACTTAAAACAACACAGAGACTGTAGAATGAATTGCACACTACGCATTTCACACGTAGGGAACAGGGACTCCATGCCGTCTAACTCTGGTTGGAGTCATCTGAAAAACTGGTCCTGAGCCGCAAAACAAAAAGGACACCTGAAAATATGGGTTCCTTAAAATCAAGTGTAAAGTCTATTGGTGTAACACATCGTGAGACTGGCGGATGAGTTGTGCTACATTGGGAAGTGTTGACCATGAGTTGTTGTCCCTTCCTCGTTGGATCATTTCTTTTTTCCTCCAATGGCTGAAGGTCTCTGTTTTCTGGTCCCCGGCAGGGCGAAATTAAGAGGTTCACTCAGGATGGATGAATGCCGCGCAAATGAAAGATTGGCGGGCTGGCCAAGATTTTTCCTGTTGTTTTTTTTCTTCCTTCTCTCTCTCTCTTTTCCCCCTTCCCCTTTGCTGCCTTCTGTCAGACAGATGAGGCAAGGGGGGAATATTATTTGTATTGTTTTCACTCTTGGTTTTACCTTGTCCTCAGTTTGGCTATCTCAATTCTCAAGCCCTGGATACAGATGCAGTCAGTGCATGCATATCAACGTGGTTGTTGCAGGTGTGTTGTAACATTACAATAATGCAGCAAAAGGGGATTATTTGGTGTCTCTCTCTGAATGCAGAATAAATACGGGGTGGGTGGAACTCTGCTTTAGCTATATCTGTATGATGGATTCCAAAACAGGACAATTCATTTAGTCACACATTTATTACACCCCTTGAGAGGTATCATCTTGTTTCTGAGAGCTCACAAAAGTACTGTAATGTAATGTAATGCAATGTAATTTAATGCAATGCAATAAAATGCAATGCAATGTAATATAATGTAATACAATGTAATATCATGTAATGTAATGCAATGTAATAAAATGTAATGTAATATACTGTAATGCAATGTAATATCATGTAATGTAATGCAATTTATAAAATGTAATGTAATATAATGTAATGCAATGTCATATCATGTAATAAGATGTAATAAGATGTAATGCAATGTAATATCGTGTAATGCAATATTATATAATGTAATGCAATGTAATAAAATGTAATGCAATGTCATATCATGTAATGTAATGCAATATAATATAATGTAATGCAATGTAATACAATGTAATAGAATGTAATATCATGTAATGTAATCCTATGTAATAAAATGTGATGCAATGTAATATAATGCAATGTAATATAATGTAATGCAATGCCATTGTAATGCTTAAGAAAGCCCACCACACAACTGAAATGTAACATATTTTGCTAAAACCACACACTGATGGAATTGAGAAAAAGGGCTTGCATGATTCTCAGGAGAGAGAGAGAGAGAGAGAGAGAGAGAGAGAGAGAGAGAGAGAGAGAGAGAGAGAGAGAGAGAGAGAGAGAGAGAGAGAGAGAGAGAGAGAGAGAGAGAGAGAGAGAGGTAGTTGTCAATTGCCACCAACATTGTGACAATGTGCAACAACTTCCTGTCAGTGTTTACGGCTGGGGACCTCTGTGCCCTGAGGAGCGAAGGGGCTGTAGCTTCACCCAAGGTCAAAGGGCACATTTTAGCCAAAATGAAATACTTCATAGTTCGTAGATACCGTATTTGGACTCACTGAGGGGTTAGGTCAGCAAATAGATATTGATCCTCTGGAGTATGGTCTGGGAGTCACCGTTTCCCAGAGAAATTAAAAAGGAGAATAAATGAGGCCAAGAGGGATCGTCTCACCTTGGCATCATAAGACAATGAGTGAGGGAAACAGACCAGCATTGGGAAAGAGAAAGAGAGAGGTACTGTGTGTGTGTGTGCGCGTTATGGCGATGATTTAAACTTTTACAAACAAAAACTGTGCATTGAGATTATTCTATAGCATTCCTACTTTATTTCCAATAACAGAAGGTTCACAGTCTGAATCAAACCCACAACAGTGGCATCACGTCCTACGGCGCGAGTCCAACGAGCCGCAAGATATTTTCTGCGGACGTGACCAGCCCACATTCAATTTGCCAGTCAATCAGCTGCGAAATTAAATAAATGGATATAAACATATGTGAATATCTATATTCAGATAACTGGACTGGCTGTGTCAGTACTGTTTAATGAGGTACACAAAGACCGAGGTTTCTCTCATGAGCAACACAATAGCATAGAAAACGTAACTGAGAAACAATTTTTTGTAAATTAGATCGATTCGATTCTGAAAATGCGCCGTTTCAAAAACGTACACTCGCAGAAAAATAAAATGTGAATGCAGACACTTTGTCTGCTCCATCTCACATATATCATTAGCTGTTTCATTCATAATTGCTTACAACATTTTGTGGGACAATGGAGCGATTTGTTGTCACTGTGAATTGAATTCTGAATTTTGAGTAAAAGCTCGTCCGACCAAAAAAAATAAATAATCAACAGCATTTCAGTATGAAACTCACATTAGTATACAAAACAGTGTCACTACAATGCCCCAACTCTTTCCAGTAAGACATAATCTGCAGGGTTGTTGTGCATGCATTTTCCTTCCCAGAAATCTGCAGCAGCGGCGGTAAGGGACTCATGTGAGCGTGTTGCTGAGGGGTGAGTGAATCAGAGGGAGGCCATGAGATCATCCTATAGAGAACAGACCACCCCACTTACAACAGAGGCCAGTGGGCTATGTGTCACATGTGCCACTACAACCAGTGTGTGTGTGTATATGTGTGTGTATATATGTGTGTGCAGACGTGTGTGTCCGTGCATGTGCGTGCATGCACATGTGCTGTCCCTCATTGTAAATCCTTATGTTAAACTACTCTATCCCTGTCACCCCCCCACTGCAACCACCGCTACCGCCAACCTTAACCGTTGAACGGCCATCTCATTATAGCCAATTAAATGCACGATTTTAACCAAAATGGCATGGCAAGGAGTCTCTTATCGGCACTCATCGGGTTACTTATCTGTGAATGGTTGCTCCTTAGCATTTGGTGGCATTTGGGGGCCCCGATCACAGGATAAGTGCGGGTCATTTGTATGTTAATGGCTCAATGTCATGTAGTTAAGCTAAGTGTGTGACTGAACCCCTGTTCACAGTGCTTTGTTCAGTTCAGATATAGCATCGGATAGAATAGAGTAGTATAGAATAGAAAAGGCAAAAGTGTGCAAATGTCTCGTGGTTGTAATAAGGTAAAATTTCCATGCTAAATGATGAAAAAAATCTTTCATGTATATAATATGATTACTTGACCAAATCTGGTGTATAATATGACTACTTGACCAAACCTGGTGTATAATATGAGTACTTGACCAAACCTGGTGTATAATACGACTACTTGACCAAACCTGGTGTATAATATGACTACTTGACCAAACCTGGTATATAATATGAGTACTTCACCAAACCTGGTGTATAATACGACTACTTGACCAAACCTGGTGTATAATATGATTACTTGACCAAAACTGGTATATAATATGATTACTTGACCAAACCTGGTGTATAATATGATTACTTGACTAAACCTGGTGTATAATATGATTACTTGACCAAACCTGGTGTGTAATAGGACTACTTGACCAAACCTGGTGTATAATATGATTACTTGACCAAAACTGGTGTATAATATGATTACTTGACTAAACCTGGTGTATAATATGATTACTTGACCAAACCTGGTGTATAATATGAGTACTCGACCAAACCTGGTGTATAATATATGACTACTTGACCAAACCTGGTATATAATATGATTACTTGACCAAACCTGGTGTATAATATGATTACTTGACTAAACCTGGTGTATAATATGACTACTTGACCAAACCTGGTGTATAATATGACTACTTGACCAAACCTGGTATATAATATGATTACTAGATCAAACCTGGTGTATAATATGATTACTTGACCAAACCTGGTGTATAATATGAGTACTCGACCAAACCTGGTGTATAATATGACTACTTGACCAAACCTGGTGTATAATATCACTACTTGACCAAACCTGGTGTATAATATCACTACTTGACCAAACCTGGTGTATAATATGACTACTTGACCAAACCTGGTCTACTGGTCGTTGTCATTTCTGATTGTGTCGCACAAACATTTAAATCTGCCGTTTTGTGGAAAGCAGTTAAATGTTAATGCAATAGGTTTGATTTGAAAACCACTTTATATTGATGTCAAAAGCACTTTTGTTGGGTGTCTGGGTAGCGTAGTGGTCTATTCTGTCGCCTACCAACACGGGGATCGCCGGTTCGAATCCCCGCGTTACCTCCGGCTTGGTTGGGCGTCCCTACAGACACAACTGGCTGTGTCTGTGTGTGGGAAGCCGGATGTGGGTATGTGTCCTGGTCGCCGCACTAACGCCTCCCCTAGTCAGTCGGGGCGCCTGTTCGGGGGGGACTGGGGGGGAATAGCGTGATCCCCCCACGTGCCACGTCCCCCTGGCAAAACTCTTCACTGTCAGATGAAAAGAAGCGGCTGGTGACTCCACATGTATCGGAGGAGGCATGTGGTAGTCTGCAGCCCTCCCTGGATCAGAAGAGGGGGTGGAGCAGCGACCGGGATGGCTCAGAAGAGTGGGGTAATTGGACGGGTACAATTGGGGAGAAAAAGGGGGGAACCCGCCCCCCTCCAAAAGTACTTTTCTTTCTTACATCTCTTAGTTTTTTACTTCTTTTTTTTTTGGTAAATTACAAATTTGTGTCTTGGTGGTGGAATCATTGCTGCTTAGTTTGATGTTACCTAACAACATAGAATAAACAGTTTGTCAGAAAGCAGTGCAGCAACATCTTTAATTGCGACTCTATGCAGTTAAAGCCGGCGCAGGCCTTGCTCAGTAACCAGGGGAATTGTCTCTTTCTCCATCTTCCAACACACTCCCAAGGAGGGGCGAAAAAGTTGTGTGGATCGTCTATGCAAATGTTTAGTGTATTAGCATACACAGTTGTAATTAAAGCATAATTAGAGAGACAAATGGTGCGGCGGTGCTCCGGGCCTCGGCTCTGTAGCCTGTTTATCAGAAGCCCCCCCCCCCGCCTTGTTTAACCGGGTACAACAGGTTCATACGAAACAAGTGCTGCTGACTGCTGCATCAATTGTTATCATTGTCCTGAAAAGCAAATAGGCGCCATGGCGCCGCGCGGACTGCACGGAGAACGCCGGAGAGGGACCGGGACAAATTAGTGTTGAAAATGAAAGTGTCGAAATTGGAGAGGGATTAGCGCAGACGATAATGAAGCAATTAAAGAGTAAGCGCTCAGCACTCAGGTGACTTTACTGTGCTGGTTCACACCAGCTGCTTGCAGACGCTCCAGTGCAAATATATCCCCAACAGTGATGGGGAGGTGGGGGGGGGTGGTGGTGGTGGTGATGGTTCTCTGCTTATATATCACTCATAGCAACAAGGAGGAGTTAACACAGAAGAACACGAAACAACTCACAATGACACAACACGACACAATAATTCACAAGAGCACGTGGAGGAAAAAAAAAACCCAACAAAACAAACAATCAAGGTCAGCGCTGTGCTATGCAACACAATGCAATACAGCGAAACCCCATTCTGCAGAGATGCAACACAAACTGATAGGAGGCAATGCAGCACCAAGCATAGCGTTAATGAAAACTCTGCAGCAACTTGTTGCATGTAAAACATCATAGCCAACGGATGGTCAGATGTAACGCAACCACAACCTCATCGAGGAGGAAGTGAACATCAAGGCGCTATCTCTTTCTTCGAAATGCCAGTAGGAAAATCAGTTTGCATCGACTCGCGTTTTCATATACATTTTATTATGTCATTTATGCAGCCATCTGGAATTTTTCCTTAAGTAATTTCTCTTTTACTTGCAAAGAGACAGTGGAGAAGGATGCAAACGTTTGGTTTTTTTTGGGGGGGGGTGACACAAACCAGAACCATTTGCATTTACATTTACTAATTTGGCAGATGCGACTCACAAGAGAGTCAGCGATTATCAGATGAAAACTGAGTGTTAACAACTGGCCTCAGAGAGCTCTACACGGTAATCCCATCGCAGCCAAGACACATCAAGTCGAGTGTGTTCAGCGTTGGTGCACCTCGAAGACGTGTATAATAGGAAAATCAAGGCAAAAAAGCAGATTAATATTGCTAAAAGACGGTCGAAACAGGTGAACTGTGCAACTTAAAAAATGGCAAATGCAAACATAGGGCTCAATGATAGATACCGATTTGATGGCATGGGGGCAATAGTAACATCCATCCATCTATCCATCCATTATCCAAATCGCTTATCCTGCTCCCAGGGTCGCGGGGATGCTGGAGCCTATCCCAGCAGTCATTGGGCGGCTGGCGGGGAGACACCCTGGACAGGCCGCCAGGCCATCACAGGGCCCAACAGTAACAGTTGCTGCCAATTCGTATTCACAGCCAAGTGCCACCAGAGACCACCTCCAGGGATGGGCAACATGACCCAGAAAGGGCTGGTGTGGGTGCAGTTACACACCTGATTCTATTAGTCAGCCGGGGCCGTGCCTATAGTCCCCGGGTCCTATATTCCCCGGGTCCTATGTTCCCCTTTCGAAAAAAAAGGGTCCCATATTCCCCGTTTTCCCCTAAAAAGGTCCTATAATCCCCGTTGCAATAGACACCGGGGAACATAGAACCCTCTTTTGGAAAAAGGGTCCTATATTCCCCGCTGTTTCCAGGGGAACATAGGACCTTTTTCCAAATAAAGGGTCCTATATTCCCCGCTATTGCCAATCGAGGAACTTAGAACCCTTTTTGCAAATTATTTCCTTAACGGGTCCAAAATAATAAAAACTGGGGTCATGGCTGAGATGTAGGCTACGACAATCTAATCCTCCGCTGATTAAATTAGGCCGTATTACCATTGTTGGCTGTTGTATATCGCAGGCCACCTTGAGTGCGTATCCAAATTCGGCCTATAGAGGAGGCTGTAATTTGCTTTATTGTTATTTCTTACCGATATTTACTGCAGTAGGCCTAGTTAGTTGGCTCTCCGGCTCAGCATGGACAGTCGGCAATCAACGCAAGTTTGTCTTGCAGTAGGCCTGCCTACCAGTATAACCTAGCCATTTCCACCTTCGCTCAAAGTTCAATTTGCACAGCACTGGACACTTCAGCCACTTTCTTGTTACTTTGCAGTTCGTTTTCCATATTAAATCACTTGGCAGACTTTCTTTCAAAAAGACTTTAATGATGAACTTTTTAGGCAGAGAACTTAGACCAGGACTTGGGAATTTAGGACCAGCACAAAGTATCCATCAATGGGGGCTGCCTACCTTACACAATAGGCTAATTCCCTAATAATAATAATAATATGTGCTTCTCAAAAAACTAAAGGCTTGTGGAGGTGCTAAACCAAAAACATGAATCAAAGACGAACATCAAAGGATGTAAGGTAACACTCACCAAATGGTAAAAAATAACAGAGGCAGTCCTCTATTGTTTGGCATCAGTCATTAAGGTTTCTGAAGAAGACCACCCGGCCAAGTTATTGACTGATGCCAAACAATGAAATGGTAAAATAGAGAATTGTGTCTTTTTTTTTTCATTTGATGAGTGCTACCTTACATCCTTTGATGTACTTCTTTAATAATAATAATAATAATAATAATAGCCTAATTATAAAAGAGGCCTAATAACAAATAACAATTACAGGCATAATACTATCAATAGTAACACTGATAATAGGCTATTAATAACAAAATGCTTCTAGTAAAAGCTTGGCTGAAAAAGGGTTGGTCTATGGCAGAAGCCCCCCAGAAAAGGCATGGTCTAAAACAAAAATCTCCAAGGCCTAACTAGCCTAACGTTAAGGCTTTTTTCTTCTTCAAAAAAGCAAAATGAGTAGTCCTAGTCCATTAGGCTACTCAACAAAGAGGGGCTAAAACCTCTACTCAGCCTATCTGAAAATGTGATGGCTTACAGCCCTCCAATATGATTCCAAATCTCTGTGACCAGCATCCAGTTGACCCTTGAGCCGCAGGAGACGGGCCTCCAACCTCCTCCACTTGGGCTTCCGCCTTGGGGGAGCATCTCCTCGCTCCGCCATCTCCAGCCTTTCCTCTGCCAGGGTTTGCTGGTCCTTAAAGTGGCGCAGAAACATCCAAAGGGATGGGTGGCGCACTTGGACCGCATCATTTAGAGTGCGATGATAAGCTACAAAAACAAAAACAAGAGGTTAATCATGTAAACTGTTAAAGAAATGTGAATATGCTGAACATGTTGACAGTGGCTTGATAAACATGAATGCATAATACAGCTTTAGGAGTGTAGGCCTTTGTGTGATGTAGACCTCCAAAAATTATGCCGGATTGTGTTAAACTGATTTTTAAAATGAAAGTTAAACACATAGCCTATGGTGAATTCCACAGCTAATTGATGGAAACAATGTAGATTCATCAAGCTTTAAGAGTATCCAAAGCAATGGTTGACTGTGAGTCCTACACCGATGCTATATTATTTTTTTAAATAATGATACAAATACTCGACTAAAAACAGTATAGCCTAATTTACACAACCATAATCATACAATTGGCCTACGTTATCATAGCCTGCACGCTTCTGTGGTGTCGCATGAAAATGTTAAGCGTGTTATGGGCCACACATCAAAAAAAAAGTCTGTTCGCTGATTATTCAATAAATCAGAAAATAAGTCTTAGTCACTTACACTCAACGTGGTTGTTGGTCCTTTGCTCCATGTTGCGTGCATAGACGTTCCACATTGGATGTGGGAAGAGGGCTCCATCGTGGACGTATGTGTTCCCGACATACTGCAGGAAGTCATGCAGCTCTGGATGGTCCCGCTGGACGCGCCTCGTGTCTGGGTGGTGAACGAGCAGGGCGAAGTTGCCTTGAACTGTGTCCAGTGGTAGGTGGCCGAGTGCCATCACCTTGCGGATGACTGCTGCCAACTGAAGGTCATCCCGGAATGCAGTAGTCAGTCCAAGTCTTTGCACCCTCTTCCACAGGGCTTGACTGAAATGGAAGTAGTATCCACTCACTTGTGCCCTTGGAAGTTCTGTTTCCAGCGCATTGATAAGCGCCTGTTCAAAGTCGCATATGACCTTTTGAGGTGCCCAGTGGTGCTGCGTAATCCTCCTGGTTTCCCGTTTGATGCAATCGAGCGCCTGCCGGTAGTGCCCAATTGTGCGCTGGCCCATCAGCGCATGCACAAGAGGGATAACAAAGCCATGCATGTTTCCAAGTACTGTAAAAACTTGGCTGAAGGGGCGGGGGCACGTTCTGAACGTTGCATCCATATATATGGTTCCACAGCCTCGCAGCTTCCTGATGTTTCCCTCTGTGGCAAACACAGCGATAGCCCACTCGTTGTCTTGGTGCAGGAGGAACTGTTCCCTGTCCCATGTTTCAGCCCATGCACCTTCGATGACGACATCCTCAAGTGTAGCTGGAATCGGGGCGTGACTGCTGCGCGTGCTCTGGCCATAACAGTCCTTACAGACTGGAATCCTTGTGGTGGTGGTCTGTCGCCGCCACCTTGGATTTGACGTTGCCGATGCTGCAGGACCCTTTGCGCATTATAGATCCTTTTGATTGGGACTGTTGGCTCCCTCGCAACTTCTGCAATCACCCCGTCGGAATTCTGCACGGTGCACCATTTCTCCGTCAGGGGGATGCACGTGTTCCCCAACATCGTGCACAATAATGTTAGCATCCACGTCCTCCACTTCAAATCTCTTTGTGATCAGTGGCACTCTACAGTTCCACCTCCAGCACCTCCATCTAATGGTGTCTTGATAGGTGCGGTGCTTCTGATATCTGAAGTTCTCATGTACCAACACTTTGCCCCCTCGATCACCATCCTTAACTATCGCCATTGTTTGTCTTCTTGTAGGCTAGTAAGCACATGACAGTGAGTCCACGAGTTATCACCGATAACAACCGATTGTTGCAAATTGTTGCAAGTTGGCGGGCGGTTTAGACATTGGTGAACTTTGATCATGGGGTTTAGAACGCCAGGAAACTTGCGTGCAGATGACCACACATCCACGACAAGTTTTAAATATTTCCAAACTCGAAATCATGTGTGCATTTGGCTATTTATAAATTATTTTTCGAGCAATATGTGTTTTGTGATTCAGCTTTAGCGTTGTTGATTAGCCTTTCATTCATATTTTGTCAAAAAGGCGTATTCATTAGCCTAGGCCTATGTCCCGTTATTTCTGTAGCATACAGCATCTTAGAATCTTAAGAGACCAGGCAGATATTGTTATTATTTTATTGTTATTACCATGCTATATTAGCCTACTTTATAATTATAAATATTTCAATTATCCAATTTTTAGCATTTCTAATATAAGGCTATATTGTTATTGTTATTATCATCATCATCATCATCATCATTATTATTATTATTAGGCTATTATTATTATTATTGTCATTATTATTATGTTATTATTATTATCATTACAATTATGATGCTTAAAGGGCCTTACTGAGCAGATGGTTTCTATCTAATATCTGTCAGATGCTTTTCCCAATAAGCTGGTGTGGTTATGATGAGAACGACGGCTTTCTAGCGAACATAGAAGAAGTGGGTCGGAATTGGCCTATTGTCGATATCAGCCAGCTTTCGCAGGAGTCTATCCCTGGTACAATGCGCTAGACCTCTGGGAGATGGACTGCTGAGGACGGAACACAACACCTATCCTCAGCTCCCAGCACTTCTCGCACAATGTGCTACTCATACGCTGAGTTGGCGGCACCCGGGATCAAACTCACAACCTTGCGATCCATAGGTGAGAGCTCTACCGACTGAGCTACGCCCGGGTACAATTGCCCAAGGAGCATAGGCTTACTATATTACATTCAGACACAGACGAGCCAGCTCACCTACTCGGCGGGGCGCATTTTCCTCGATAAGTGACACATTTCACGCATAAATATCAGAGAACTACCGGGTGGGTTATGCGCCCAAATATAGGCTATAGCCTAATAAGTTGAAATTGGTTTAGTGTCGAAAGTTTCCACATACTTTAGCCAACCTGGACTTTGTGAATTCGTTTTTGTGATATAAAAATAGAAATCGTATGATTCATTGTCTTCTTAATAACCTGCCCTAAATAATGCATTATTGAAAATGCACTTTTTGCGCCAAACAGTGTCAAACCTGCTGACCGGGGAACATAGGACCTTTCTTTATAAAAAGGGTCCTATGTTTCCCGGGTGCCCAAGGGGAATATAGGACCCTTTTTATAAAGAAAGGTCCTATGTTCCCCTGCACATACAAAACGGGGAACATAGGACCCTTTTGGGGAAAAGTGGGGAATATAGGGCCCTCTGTATACAAAAAGGTCCGATATTCCCCGGTCTCATACAAAGCGGGGAACATAGGACCCGGGGACTATAGGACCCGGGGACTATAGGGAGGACCCCAGTCAGCCAATAGTCTTTGCTAAGGACCTTGATCTGTAGTCTCAGGTGTGTAACTCCTTGGTTGCAAGAAAGACCTGCACCCACACCGGCCCTTTCTGGATCATGCTGCCCACCCCCTTGATGAGGAACGTTACGAAGAACCAGCTGGCCAAATCCAAGTCGACACCAGCACAACGCCTGTCCTCAGCCTTGCACTTTTGGTGCCACAAAGACTCTCTCCTTAGGCGTAGTAATAGTAATAGTAATAGTAATAGTAATATCTGGACTGTTTCTCCTCCCTCATGCACACAGGAACAGAGGCAGGGGAAGACAGTGGTTGGTGAGAAAATGGAAAAAAAAAAACCCTGAGGAACAGAGGAGCGAGTGTGAAGGACAAGTCCGCTGTATGGTGACGCCAGACGTCCACGGTTGGGGGTAATAAAGCCCCTCTCAAAGTCAACAGTTCAGAAACTCCTTTGTCCTTCTAAAAGAGCCTTTAATTTTTAACACAAACTTGCACTTAGGTATGCATGAACTTTGGTAAAATTCAGAGACATGTGTATAAAAGGTTTAATAGATGACGGTCATGTGCCTTGCTGCCGGGTAATGATGTCAGCCCCTCTCTCTCTTTCCCTCTTTCTCTCTCTTTCTGGTTCTTTGATAGAGGAGGGCCTAATGTAAATTTAATTTGGAGTGATGTATGGCAGGGAAGGGTGAGTGAGCGAGAAAAGGGGGGGGCAACTTCTGGATTTTTTTGGGGGGGGTGCTGCTGGGAGTGGAGATGTTGCCACTGGAGAGGCTGAAGGAGCTGGGGTTAGAGAGACGGGGTTGGGGAAGGGGTAGCGGGGTCGGCTGGGGCATGACGGGGAGTTAAAGGGGTGTCTGATGTGTCTCTATGAGGGTGTGTGTGTGGTGGTGGTGGTGGGGGTGGGGGAGCAGCTGGATTGGGGCGCTGCCACTCTGCTTGCACTAAACAGGATTAATGATGATCTTCGCTCCCTATCCACGCACACATGCACAGGTGTGAACACATGCGTACACACACACACACACACACACACACACTCCGCCGCCATGCCACATTTACCCCTAACAATGTGGAGAGGAGGGACAGTTGCTTTTGGTTTTCAACAAGAGGGCAACATCTGAATGGGAGGAGGCTAAACACTCCCCTCTCCACAGATCCCCCCCTCCCCTCGCCTCACTTCAAATGAAGTGGACAAGCGCTAAATCAATGTTTTTAGTGTTGCTCATCACCGTCTTTATCCCCCTCTCTCATTGTTTCCTGGCAGATTGAGAGGGTATTGATGACCGTGACTGTGGCTATCAAGGTTTCCCCTCTCCCCCCTAATGTCCTCTGGGAGTTTGCTCAGACAAATGCTAAGCAGCAGATATTAGCGGTTTTAAATGGGTTGCGCCGGAACATAATATGGTGGCCTCCATTGTGGAAATCCACCCACCGTCCATCTTTGTGGCTGCAGGTTTTGTGTTTTTTTTACAAACAATTTCCGCTTAGGTTTGGAGCAACAGTGCAGCACTGGTGCCGCAGGAATGCTTAAAACAGGATTTTTGAAATGGAGAATGAAATGCAGGGATTAATGCATTTTTGGGGTTTATTGTAAACCCAGATAATTCATAAGTCTGCACGTTATCTGTTTGACAATGTTTAGAGAATAAGAACGCCCTGTCCAGTCACCATGCCATTTTTTTTAAAAAAATCCGTTACATCATCTTGGTCCTCTCTCTCTTCCACTGTCCACATAAAGACTTTCCAACCCTGCAGCTAGTCAAAATACTGCCTTTGCAATTGATCAGGAAACTCTGGGCTTTCATTTTTATTATCCTCTGTGTTTAACTAAGTATTGAGTGAACACTGAGCTAATCCTAAATTCCTTCTGTCATCACCATCACCATCATCATCATCATCGCCAACATCATTACATCCAGATCCACAGCCCGCTGTAATGGATACAGGGAAGAGGAGGATGAGTAGGGGCTGGATGAATAGTGAGCGGTATTCATCAGACCAGGGGGAAGTGGCAGCAAAGATCCAATTATATATATTCATTAAGTGATAATGATATCATGGTCTTTTAACTGGGAAGAAAAGGGAGCATAATTGAATAATAACAGTTGTACAATCCCAGAGGAGAGCCCCCCCCAACACACACACACACACACACACACACACACACACGGTGACCCTCTGAGGGGTGGGGATTGGGGTGCTAGGATTGATGGAATTCTATTACTCTCCGATAGATTTATTATGAAGGCCTGAGTGGACTCTCCACTCCTCTTTGTCACTCACACTAATCAGTGAAGGGCTAGGGCTGCACGGGGAGGGAGAGCATTGCATGTCCCTTTGTGTGTACGTGTGTGTGTGTGCCCCCCCACCCCTCTCCTGCCCTATCCCCAAAGACAAGGTTAGCAGTCGTCTGACAGGCAGATGCAGTGGCGGCCATGTTGGATCCCCGTGAGTCAAAAAGACATCGCCACCGCAAATGGGCCAGCTGAGCTCCCCTGACCCCCGGGGTGAGCCTTTCATTTGTTTATTAATGGCGGGCCATGTGCAACACCATAAGGGCAGCGTGTCACGCAGAGATCAACAGCCTTCGTGCCGCAATCCCTCGGGTGGTTGAAAAAAACAATTTGTAAACACTTAGGGGTGAGACGAGGCACTAGCTCACGTTCCCCCGACTTAATCTCAAGTGTGAGCTGTGTTGACAAGCGGGGTGGAAGGTAGGGGAATGGGAGGTTATGTGTATGTACACACTCATGCACACAAACAACAAACAAATTCATTACGCGGACAGAGTAGACAGACACTGCATACCACCCACAAACACACACACCTCTACAGGTTGCACACAGAGATCATTATATCTATTGCTTTAGTGCCAGTTAAACTGTAAGTTGTCCATGAAAGTCGGTTCATCCACATTAAGCAACTGTTTAGTTGTTTTCAGTAAGAAGCAGATACAATGTAAACACCAAGAAATCCTCTCACACAGAAGATTCTCCTCAAAGGAAAACAGGAAAAACTGGAAACATTCTTCTACTTTGAATTTATACGTATGTGCCTACGTGTGTGTGTGTGTGTGTGTGTGTGTGTGTGTGTGTGTGTGTGTGTGTGTGTGTGTGTGTGTGTTGTAGTCGAGTCACTAAACCTCAAGTCCGAGTCACGTCTGGAGTCCCCAGTGTTCGAGTCCGAGTCCCCAAAGAAGACTCCGAGTCGAGTCCCCATTACCCGAGCCTGAGCCTGAGTCATCAAGGTTGAGTCCGAGTCGAGTTCCAAGACGGGCTCCAGTGCTCCACTCTGGCACTGTAAAAAAGCTGACCTACAAATACAAAAGGTCGACATGAAACAAAATGACACAGCTGTCACCACTTTAAAGGGAGTTTATTTACTTTGTGACACAACAGCCAAACAAATGCACTCGCAAGCATGTGCACACACACCAGTGTTGTAGTCGAGTCACTACACCTTGAGTCCGAGTCGAGCCTTGAGTCCGAGTCCAAGTCCGAGTCATTGGTGCTCAAGTCCAAGTCGAATCACGAGTCCTGAAAATCAGACAACACTGATGTGTGTGTGTGTGTGTGTGTTCATTGAAAAGTGTCAATGACATAATTGGCGTATAAACGACATTAAGAGAAAGTGAGTGAGACAGTGACACAAAGAAAGAGAGCGCGATAGAGAGGAGGGGGGCGGGGGGGCGGGCAGGAGATGGGGTTGTGTGGGCTTGATCCCTGGATTAGTGGGACAGAGTGGAGCTCATTATCATTTACTCCCCATAGACCGGGACTGTTGTCTGTTTACTCTCCGTTTGTCGGACCATGTTCACTTCAGCATTACAGCAGAATGCCAATAGCCGGGCGGCAGCCCATGACTCTAACCGCCGGAGCTTGTGTCTCACATACTAACAAGTCCTGAGGCCTCAAACAACAGTTTGTGCCCTGTGTGTGTGTGTGTGTGTGTGTGTGTGTGTGTGTGTGTGTGTGTGTGTGTGTGTGTGTGTGTGTGTGTGTGTGTGTGTGTTCTTGTTCAGATGTATTTTCGAGGACCAGTTTGACTCTTTAGTCATAAGAATGAGGATATTTTTGCATGGTTAGGATGAAGTTGGGACATTTTGGCCAGTCTTCATTTCATCAAGGGGCGACTTTAAAAAAGTTAAGGTGAGGCATGTGTGGTTCTAATGGTTAGGGGCAAGGGAAGGAAAGTGGTATATAAGGTCCTAACAAGAGTGTGTGTGTGTGTGTGTGTGTACCATGTTTTTCTATCCTAACGGGGACCAAACGTCCCCGTTAGGATAGAAAAACCAGAAACCACGTACCTTGTGGGGCCATTTTATGAGGCTCCTCAAGTAAAAGGGTGTATTTTAGGGTTAGGACTTGGTTTTAGGGTTAAGGTCAGGATTAGGGTTAGGTTAAGGTTAAGGTAAGGGTTAGGGTTAGGCATGTAGTTTGTGTGGTTAAGGTTAGGGTTAAGGGCTAGAAAATGAATGTAGTCAATGAGGGGGCCCCACAAGTATAGATTTGCGAGTATGTGTGTGCGTGTGTGTGCTTGCCAGCAAACCCTAAGGGAAGAGAGAGCGAGAGAACGGAAAATGACCTCGCCGCTGTGTCTCTGAACGTGTACGTCCATCAGCGTTCGAGCACCCTTTGTATACGCGAGCCACGTGTGCATTCAATTCTGCCTCTCCTTCCACATGCCCTCTCCTCCTCTGCCTTCTCCAGCCTCTCTTGGACGACGGTGCCCCCGCACTGTATGCAGATCTGCAAGGAATTAAGACACGGTGCACCGTTTGATGTGTGTTCCCCGGTCCACTTCCATACGACGCACGACCAAACTCACCAGAGTTCTGCACTGCGCTCCCCCAGCGCTGTTTACACCCCAGAGCCTTTGATATAAACTCCTATTTGTGTTCGGCGAGGCCTCTACCCTGGATACCATGGGGCAAGGTAAATATTTTGAAGCCTCATAGGCGTAAATAATTGATTTATGTTCCACAACAAATCACAACATCTCGAGTTCACACAGCCTCGGCGGTGCTTTGGGTTCAGCCCCGGAGTATAAATGAGAAATCCGGAGAGGGCAATAATGTTTACCCTGGCGGTATGGTGATTAACAGAGGAAAACGGGTATCTGCCACTCGGGCTGGGCTGTCTCAAATTAAACAGCGATCGCGAACAAGCACAACTCTGGTTTTTGTTTACACGTGGCGGAGGAGGGCAGTAAACAGGGGCCCGCCGAGTGCAACACAGGCGGCGTTTTACGGGACACAGATTGATACGGTCCCTCCGGAGCAAGCGGCCGGTCCACACACACACGGAGGAGGGCAAGACGGCATAGAAATGTGCGTCTGTTGTCTCCGTCTCTTTTCTGTACTTCTTTTTCCCCTCTCTCATCTCTCACTCTCTCTCGCCTCTCTCTCTCTCGCCTCATGCAGACAGACAGACAGATGGACGGACGGACTCGGACTCACACACACACACACACACACACACACACACACACACACACACACACACACACAGAGAAATTCTCATTACCTCATTAGTGGAGGCAGCTCTCATTTAGCTCCTTAATGATTGTTCTAGATGAATGGGCTTGATGCTGATCCCAGCGCTGTGACTGGATTAGAGATAATGACTGATCTGTGGGAAGTGTGACAGCCTCATCTCAACTCTCCCCAGGTCTCATCCTCTAGCCCAAGGCCTACCGAAGTGGGGCACTAAGGCCAGGTCTGTTCTTTCACAGAAAGTGAGCCTTCATAATGCCGTTGTCTATAACAGTTCCTGGGTGAAAAGGCTCAAGCATGTCTTTGAACTGTTTGCCATATAAATACACCAGGCATGTTTAATCTTTAACAATCGTGTCTTTTTATATTTCTCAAATGAAACTTTCTCTGCCCTTAGCCGAAGCTGCGATCCTGCAGCTCAATGTGGCCCTTGTAGAGAATCAATCAGTTTCCAACATTCTCTCTCTCTCTCTCACTCACTCATTCTCTCTCGCTCTTGTGCTGTCTCTCTCTTTCTCTCTCTCTCTCTCTCTCTCTCTCTCTCTCTCTCTCTCTCTCTCTCTCTCTCTCTCTCTCTCTCTCTCTCTCACTCATTCTCTCTCTCTTGTGCTGTCTCTCTCGCTCTCTCACTCGCACTCACTCACTCACTCATTCTCTCTCGCTCTTGTGCTGTCTCTCTCTTTCTCTCGCTCGCTCACTCACTCACTCATTCTCTCTCTCTTGTGCTGTCTCTCTTGCTCTCTCTCTCTTGTGCTGTCTCTCTCGCTCTCACTCACTCACTCACTCACCCTCTCTCTCACTCATTCACTCATTCTCTCTCTCGTGCTGTCTCTCTCACTCTCTCACTCTCACTCACTCACTCACTCTCTCTCTCTCTCTCTCTCTCTCTCTCTCTCTCTCTCTCTCTCTCTCTCTCTCTCTCTCTCTCTCTCTCTCTCTCTCGTGCTGTCTCTCTCATTCTCTCTCACTCACTCCCCCTCTCTCACTCATTCACTCATTCTCTCTCTTGTGCTGTCTCTCTCGCTCTCTCACTCACACTCTCTCTCTCTCTCTCTCTCTCTCTCTCTCTCTCTCTCTCTCTCTCTCTCTCTCTCTCTCTCTCTCTCTCTCTCTCTCTCTCTCTCTCATTCACTCACTCATTCTCTCTCTCCCTCCCCCCCTTCTCTCTCTCTATATATAACTTTGTTAAAAGAAACACTCAATGGCAGGGAAAGTGCTCAACAAATAAGGAGCAGAATAATCCAGTGAGTCAAGTAAATTCTTAATGAGACGGTACAAGCCTGTTTCATGCCATAGGCAATCATCAGCTGTCAAATAAAGCTACTCGGGAAAAGACATATCATTTACTGCCTCGTCATGCACATCATGTGCACAATGTCCAACGGGGAAGGGAGAGGTGCAACATTCAAAAACACGTGATCGCTAATGGTCCAAGGGGAGGCAGTGGTATTTGTCTATTGGCATGATTTATTTATAACTACAAAACTGCTTTCTCTATGGACATACTGCAGCGTGTTGCTGGGCTTAATGTACGGCCTGTATGTACTGTTCCTAAGGTCCATTGAGATGTCCAGAGAGTCAATTTGTTTGCTTCAATTGTGATTTTTAGCCCACTGTTTGAGAACATTTTGCAGACTGTTTTCTTAATTTGCTCGACCTCTCTTGGTGTTTTGCTACAAATTGCTAGCCCTTCATCCCTTTAGAGTCCGACAGTGATGTCCAGGTCCTGTAGTTGAGATAACTCAACTACAACTCTTATAGTTGTCTCAACTACAAGACCTCGACATCAATGACACATCAAACATACAAGCCGTACATTAAGCCCAACAACACGCTGCAGTATATCCATAGAGAAAGCAACCACCCACCCTCCATCTTGAAGAACTTCCCAGAAAGCATTAATAGAAGACTCTCAAAATGATCATCTAATGAGTCCATCTTCAATGAAGCTGCACCCCCATACCAAGATGCACTGCAAAAGACAGCTACAATTTTAAGCTCAAATACAACCCACCATTACACACTGACTGCCAGAAAACCAACAAACGTAGCAAAAGATGAAACATCACCTGGTACGACCCACCCTACAGTGACACCGTGGCCACACACATGGGTAAGCAGTTACTGAACTTTTGGATAAGTGCTTTACCCCAGACCATCAACTGAGGAAGACATTCAATAGGAACACCATCAAAATTAGTTACAGCTGCATGCCTAACATTCAACAAATAATATCGGCCCACAACACAAGAATCATCAACAAATCAGTGACACCTTCATCACAACCGGCACCCTCAACTGCAACTGCCGTGTGAATGACTCATGCCTCCTCGACAAAAAATGCCAGACAAAAGGAGCTATATACCAAGGTACGGTGACGAGAGATGACAACAGCAAAATAGAGACATACGTCGGACTAACAGAGGGAACTTTCAAAAAGAGGTTTAATGCGCGTGTAGCTTTAGAAACAACCGCTTAAAGAATGTCATATCTTTAAGCCATTATATTTGGTCATTGGCGGACAGAAACATTTATTATTCAACCACTTGGAAAATCCTCTCAAAGAGCAAAGCATTTTCAACCAGTACTAAAATGTGCACTCTATGATAAAATACTGAAAAATATTTTACCATTTACAAACAACAAATGTCCACATTGAATAACAGGAATGATTCGGCCAGCAGTTGCAGACATAGATATAAGCACCTATTTTGTAATTACAAATAAATCATGCCAATAGACAAATACCCCCCCCCCATTGGACTGTTAGTGATCACGTGTTTGAATTTTTGAATGTCACACCTCTTCCTTCCCCATTGGACGCTGTGCACGTGATGTGCATGATGAGGCAGTAAATGGTATATTCTTTCTCGAGTAGCTTTATTGACAGCTGATGATTGCTTATGGCATGAAACAGGCTTGTACTGTCTCATTAAGAATTTACTTGACTCACTGAATTTTTATTTATATATATATATATATATATACACATATATGTGTGTGTGTGTGTGTGTGTGTGTGTATGTTGTAGGCATAACACTCCATTAGCAGCCATAATACTGGGTAGTTTTCTGCATGACCCTGAAATGCCCGCCGAAATTGTGTCACTGGCAGGCAATCCATGAATCACTGCCTTTATACGGCATTTGGTGACGGTGGCCACAACAGCTGTACTATACAGTTCCTTATATGAAGTATTCTAGTTCATCGTCGCCCACTGAAAGCAAACCAGGAAGTAAGGGTTGTAGTTGTTCACGCTCAAGGCTCGTTCGTCAGTGATGTCACTGATGGAAATTTATCCACATAAATTTTCCTTTAAAAAGGCGTTGCGGACACACAGGACTGTTCGGTATCGTGACTGCTAATGGCATGACCTACATACAGCATATATAGAGAGATAACCTGATTTGTTATCCCTTTAAGATTTTTTTGGGATAGTCTGTGTGGGGTTAAATGTCTTATTTGTTGCATAGTGATGCAAACCAGGGTAACTTTCTTATTGCGACTCGTACTGACAAGCGTATCGTTAATTTTCCATTGGCATGTTTATTTCACAGCCCTTCCCTCATACCACTTTTTGCAGCAAGGCCTCCTCCACTCAGAATTCTTGCCAAATCTTCCCGCACAATTTTGTATTCAGTGGTCATCTCATGTTGCCAAAGCCACAGACAACAGGAGAACATCTACTCAATACTTCTGCTACTGTCTCTACCAATGCTACAACAACGACTACGACTAAAAATAATGCATTGATGAAAGTGTCCCTTTTTTCAAGGGATGTACTGATACTGATACTGGTTTTAGATATCGGGGCGACATCAGGCTAAGTATTTGTATTAGAGCCTTTCCCAAGACTGAAATCCAGTACCAAAGCTATGAGGAACATCTCATAAATGCAAAATGGCTTGTTTTAATGAATTTTCAGTACATAAAAACATATATTTTTCAATGGTGGAAAAAAAAACCCTGATTCTATCTCAGCTGTTTTGCCCATTGACCCCAAACTAATGGTCCGAGTCTGCATGGCTCGACGAAGGTAGTGGATCGCATTGGTAGTCAGTATCGGATGATCCTTCAAGATTTGTAATCAGAATCGGTATCAGCAGAGGAAAAGCGATATTGGTGCATCCCTACTTCTAACGAATTTAGGAACCCCCCCCCCATGCCTCATTCTCCACAGAGCCTCAGGTTATAGGTTCTTTGTGGGGATCGACTACACCGAGGACCAAATGAAGAGTCCTCAAAGGCCCAGACAGGCTAACCCATCCCTGTAGGGAAGCGGGACAAGCAAAGGCACACAAAGCCCTTCTTTGTTTATTTTCCGAGGGATGGAGGGTTGGTTTTCGGTTTAAGTTTAGAACGAGTTGATTCGAAAGCTACATAAATTTACTGGTACCTTTGGGGTGCCGTTGACTTCTCAGGTTCCTGCAAAGCAGGGTCGACTGAAATGAATCACTGAAGAAAAGAAAAGTGTGATAACACTACATATTTTATTAAACCAGTCGTCACATGAAACAATAAAATCGACCGATTGGGAAAGAAAAAACGTTTGGTAGTGAAAAAAAAAGTTTGCAAAACACAATAGTTCGCCTCGGGGAGAATTAACTTTGGGCAACCTGCAGACCTTCACAGCAAGAGAGACCCTAACTGTCCTCAGGGATGAGGGGCCAGACATAGAGACTTAGTACCCTTTACATCCGTCTCCTCTGGGATGACAGGGCGTCACTCACCCCCCCCCCCCACTGCCCCACACCTCCCTCCTCATCTCTCATCCTCTTGTTCTCTGCTCGCGGTGCTCCTCCGTCCTCGGCTGGGGGCGGATGTAGGTAGGCGTGTTGACAGATACAATGCGAGTGTGTATGTGTCTGTATTTGAGCTTGCACAGTACATATTGGTTGACAGTTGGTGTGTGTGTGTGTGTGTGTTCTTTGTTTCCTCTGGGTCCTTCGACATGATTCACTCACACTACTCCCAATTTCTCTTTCTCCTCTACAGACATGCAATAGACCTCGAAAGCGTTGTCATCATTTAGGGGCTGTCAGACTACATCGGGATCCATTTATTTTATTTCTCACCTATGGCAAAAAAAAAAGAAGAAAAGAAAAGCATAGCGTTTTTGGATCCTGTTTACTTATCACTCTATTTTTACAATATACCGAGTAATACAGGTAGAAATGACACGTGAGAAGTTCATTACATGTTTTAACATGAACTTTTAGGAATATTTTTATACACCACCATGGTGCGGATGTCAGGTTAGGTGTCACCAAGCTACAAGAGTGCACTTTTGCCTAATCTGCTGCTTGTTGGGGGGCAAGTACGCCTCATGCTAGGCTAACAGTTGGCAGCAATCTCTTAATGCAGGATCAATACCGATCAAAACCTCAGCCGATCTAGAAATGCATAAAAGAGCCATCCTCACAAGTGAAAATAATCAATATTAATTAGCATCGCACATTGTTACAGGCTAATATTTTACACTTCCATGCTTTTCTTTTTTTTTTACATTGGACTGTAACACGGTTGGATCTGGAATCCTTTATTTGGATTTGAAATTCACGTCACATACACTACCGTTCAAAAGTTTGGGATCACCCAAACAATTTTGTGTTTTCCATGAAAAGTCACACTTATTCACCACCATATGTTGTGAAATGAATAGAAAATAGAGTCAAGACATTGACAAGGTTAGAAATAATGATTTGTATTTGAAATAAGATTTTTTTTACATCAAACTTTGCTTTCGTCAAAGAATCCTCCATTTGCAGCAATTACAGCATTGCAGACCTTTGGCATTCTAGCTGTTAATTTGTTGAGGTAATCTGGAGAAATTGCACCCCACGCTTCCAGAAGCAGCTCCCACAAGTTGGATTGGTTGGATGGGCACTTCTTTGAGCAGATTGAGTTTCTGGAGCATCACATTTGTGGGGTCAATTAAACGCTCAAAATGGCCAGAAAAAGAGAACTTTCATCTGAAACTCGACAGTCTATTCTTGTTCTTAGAAATGAAGGCTATTCCATGCGAGAAATTGCTAAGAAATTGAAGATTTCCTACACCGGTGTGTACTACTCCCTTCAGAGGACAGCACAAACAGGCTCTAACCAGAGTAGAAAAAGAAGTGGGAGGCCGCGTTGCACAACTGAGCAAGAAGATAAGTACATTAGAGTCTCTAGTTTGAGAAACAGACGCCTCACAGGTCCCCAACTGGCATCTTCATTAAATAGTACCTGTTAGAGCCTGTTTGTGCTGTCCTCTGAAGGGAGTAGTACACACCGGTGTAGGAAATCTTCAATTTCTTAGCAATTTCTCGCATGGAATAGCCTTCATTTCTAAGAACAAGAATAGACTGTCGAGTTTCAGATGAAAGTTCTCTTTTTCTGGCCATTTTGAGCGTTTAATTGACCCCACAAATGTGATGCTCCAGAAACTCAATCTGCTCAAAGAAGTGCCCATCCAACCAATCCAACTTGTGGGAGCTGCTTCTGGAAGCGTGGGGTGCAATTTCTCCAGATTACCTCAACAAATTAACAGCTAGAATGCCAAAGGTCTGCAATGCTGTAATTGCTGCAAATGGAGGATTCTTTGACGAAAGCAAAGTTTGATGTAAAAAAAATCTTATTTCAAATACAAATCATTATTTCTAACCTTGTCAATGTCTTGACTCTATTTTCTATTCATTTCACAACATATGGTGGTGAATAAGTGTGACTTTTCATGGAAAACACGAAATTGTTTGGGTGATCCCAAACTTTTGAACGGTAGTGTATAAAGAGGTCTGTATGCCAAACCGGGCGGCATGGTGGTGCAGTGGTTAGCACCATAGACGAAAATCCCGGGGGGGACACGACCCCCCCCATCCTGAGAAAAATATATATCCCCCCCAATATATCACTACAAACATAACTATGTAATTTCAATAATATTAATAATACACAACGAAAGCACCTGTGCTGATTATAGACACTTAATAGTGCATATTTAAGTTTCAAAAGATCGCGATCCCCCGCCCTTTACTTCACAATGGTTTGATTGTCCCCTCCAAAGTTGATATCAGATTTTCACCCCTGGTTAGCACGGTCGCCTCACCGCAAGAAGGTTCTGGGTTCGAGCCCCGGGGTAGTCCTCTGTGTGGTGTTTGCATGTTCTCCCCGTGTCTGCGTGGGTTTCCTCCCACAGTCCAAAGACATGTAGGTCAGGTGACTCGGCCATACTAAATTGTCCCTAGGTGTGAATTTGTGTGTGTGTGTGTGTGTGTGTGTGTTGGCGCCCTGTATGATGGCCTGGCAGCCTGTCCAGTGTGTCTCCCCACCCGCCGCCCGATGACTGCTGGGATAGGCTCCAGCATCCCCGCGACCCTGAGAGCAGGATAAGTGGTTTGGATAATGGATGGATGGATGGATGGATGGATGGATGGATGGATGCCAAACCCTCGGGCTCTGACCTGATCCCCCACTTCTGACCCTCTACTGATCCACCAGTTTCCAGACTGGAGCTGCAAAGGTCTCAGTTAAACCAGACCAAAGGCCCACTGGGGGATCGAGATCTTCATCTGGAACGCCCAGCAAGACCACCAAGACCTACAGGGAGCCAGATAGGCTAAATTATGCACAACTTCTTAATCCACCATGTTTTCAATTAATAATTAACAGTAACTACAATGATCATACTTTAACAGCAAGTTTCTCGTTTCCTTCCTCCAACTGAAAAACAGTTGCATCTCTATGGAAGCAAATAGAAGTGACCATCTATCTCTCTGTCTGTGTCTGTGTGTGGCAAAGTTGAGGAGGGCTGGATAATGTGATACCCCCTCCCCTGCTCCTCTCCCTGACGTAACCCCACAGTGTGTGTGCCCAAGGCAGTGGGCGCCCTGGCTCCTGTGACTAGTGGGTTTGCTCCCTTCAAGCTGCACCACTCATCTCCCTCTTTAATGTCATTTAGCTGCAGGGTGGCCGGTGCCTTGCTCGCCCATTAATCCCGTTCCAAATGCCATAACATTTCCCAAAAAGCCCCTGCTTCTTAAAGCCGATAATTAGAATGTCTATTTAAAGTTCACCGCTCTCCCTAGCCGTTATCAATTAAAAGCCGTTTAAGGGAGATCGGTGGCAATTGTCAACAAATTAAACTTCTCTTCCGCTCCTTGACTTCAAACCTGGAATGCATAAGCAGGGGTCAGGTGGAGCAAAAAAAAAAATTGAAATTTCCAAAGAATTCTGCTGGGCAGCAAAGTAAAAATGCTGCAGTGATTCAGGTTCACCAACGCTTGCAGTGCATGCAGTATGGGGGGAGGCATTTAAGATGGCCACATCTTAATGCCATATAGAAATGCATAAAGTAGATGCACAGAATAGGTTTAGTGAAGTGTTGACTATTTCGATAAAATGGCTGTTGAATCTGTGATCAGAGGACACATTGACATTCTCTTTTTTTGAGCTATGTGATGCTAACCTATGATGAAACAAGCAGACTTGCTCCCTATTCTAAACGTTACGTTACGATTAGTAAAGGCGAATCCAAACACGGACACAGACAATGGAAGTAAGTAATATAAAAAGGGGTTTATTGTCGTTTATTGCAGTTTCTGGGGGAAAGTGTGTGGGCCAGCTGAAAGCTGCTGAAAATGAGAGCAAAAAGCTGCCTGCTGGGTGTTGAAGTACTTGGGATATCTCTAATTGTGATGACATCACCCATTTTAGCCAGGCGCAACACACACCCATTATAATTTCTGAAAAGTGCATAAAAATTGTGATTTTCTCAAAAACTATGAAATATATCAAAAATCTGTATAGAAGTCATAAAGCACACCATGGGCTGACTCTTTTATGGTTTGAATGAAGTTCATAGTATGAAGGTGGTGTTAGAGTTCAAAAAAGGGTAGAGTTTGAATGTTCTGTCCATTGAAAAAATTGTGAAAAGAAAATTAAAATTAAAAAAGTATGAAAAGTATGAAAAAGTTGAAAAGTACAAAAAAATTATGAAAGAAGCTGGACATTTTAAATATTGAACAAGGTTTCTAGTCGAAAGTGTGAACGAGTAGAAAATGTTGAAAATGTGCTTAAAATGTGCTTGTGTGTATGTGTTTGTCACATACACACAAGTACAACTCCCGAGTGCAGTGAAATGAAAAAAAAAAAGGTACGAGCTCCGAAATGAAATGTGCAAACAACAAAGTACAACAGGTACACATGCACCCAAATTTGCATTCCAATGTCAAAAAAGTGTGAATAAAATTGAATAATTCAAAAATTAAAAAAGATACAAAAAAGTGCACAGAAACACACGCTGCACAAATACGCTGACATTTTTAAAGTTTAAATGACGTGTCTAGCTGAAAGTGTTCGAAAGTAGATAGCAGACAAAACTGTGGAGAATAATAAAGAAGATAATAATAAATAGTGGGAAGAACATGAGTATGCTAGCTTCCAGTTAGCCCACTAATAAAGGGGAATGAGGATGGCAGGCAAGGCCGGAGGTAGAGAGGCAATGGCGGATGGCAGAGCTGGACTGAGCTGGATAGGCAGATGAGGGAGTGAGTGCAGCTGGCTGAGGATAAGTATGGAGGATGGTACGTTGGCCCAGTGGTTAGCACTGTTGCCTTACAGCAAGAAGGCCCTGGGTTCAAATCCCAGATCCTTTCTGTGTGGAGTTTGCATGTTCTCCCCATGTCTGCGTGGGTTTCCTCCCACCATCAAAAAGACATGCATGTTAGAGTTAATACTCCTGTCTGTGTCCCTGACCAAGGCAATGGAAATAAGAACTGGAGTTGGCCCCTGCCCACTGCTCCTATACAATAGGATGGGTTAAATGCAGAGAACTAATTTCATTGTAACCTGTACAATGACGAAATAAATTGGCTTGGCTTGGTTTAGTAAGCAAGCAGGAAGGAAGGAAGGCAGGCAGGCAGGGGGACCGGAGAGTAGTGATCCTGGAAACACGATAAATACAGGTAATGCAAACAACACATGGAATAACTCTGACTATGCTACTGCAGAGCGGCCAAGAGCGAGAGACTACCACTGTATTTGAAACAACAATCTGGTGACGAATGGATGGAGAACTGGAGTAGAGATACTGTTGAGTTGACGGTAGGCAGGCGAGGTGAATTGTGTCTGACATGTTTGTGTAAGAAGTGGGGTTGTTGTGAAGCATCTAGTGTGTTGGTGTAGTGTTCTGTGCCTGTCACGTCTCACTCTCAACCTTCACCGCTGGCTAGCAGAAATGCGAACAGGAGAGCCGAGCACGTGAGTCTCTCCCTGCCAGTACATAGCCTCTCCAATAGCAAGCCCTATGTAGCGCCCTATGTAGCCCACCTTAGACCCTGGCTGAACTACAAGGGACTCGGAGGAGGTCCGGCCCCTAGACATGCGGTACGCAGGCCCACCGGTGTGTAGAAATTCCCTGATGCCCATGAACCAGCCCCCAGCTATGGATTAAATAGTGCCACTGCCTAGTGCAGGGAAAGGCAACATGGTCCAGACAGGTCCGGTGTGAGTGCAGGTCTTTGTTCCAACCAAGGAGTTACACACCTGAGTCTACAAATCAAGGTCCTTAGCAAAGACTATTGGTTGACTAATACACACCTGATTCTACAAACCCCAATTCCGATGAAGTTGGGATGTTGTGTAAAACGTAAATAAAAACAGAATACAATGATTTGCAAATCCTTTTCGACCTATATTCAATTGAATACACTACAAAGACAAGATATTTAATGTTTAAACTGATAAACTTTATTGTTTTTTTGCAAATACTCACTCATTTTGAATTTGAAGCCTGCAACACGTTCCAAAGTAGCTGGGACAGGGGCAACAAAAGACTGGGAAAGTTGAGGAATGCTCAAAAAACACCTGTTTGGAACATTCCACAGGTGAACAGGTTAATTGGAAACAGGCAAGTGTTATGATTGGGTACAAAAGGAGCATCCCTGAAAGGCTCAGTCGTTCACAAGCAAGGATGGGGCGAGGTTCACCACTTTGTGAACAACTGCGTGAGCAAATAGTCCCAACAGTTTAAGAACAACGTTTCTCAACGTACAATTGCAAGGAATTTAGGGATTTCATCATCTACAGTCCATAATAACATCACAAGATTCAGAGAATCCGGCGAAATCTCTGCACGTAAGCGGCAAGGCCGAAAACCAACATTGAATGTATGTGACCTTCGACCCCTCAGGTGGCGCTGCATTAAAAACCGACATCATTCTGTAAAGGATATTACCATGTGGGCTCAGGAACACTTGGGAAAACCATCGTCAGTTAACACAGTTCGTCGCTACATCTACAAGTGCAAGTTAAAACTCTACCATGCAAAGCGAAAGCCATATATCAACACCAGCGAGAAATGCCGCCGGCTTCTCTGGGCCCGAGCTCATCTGAGATGGACTGACGCAAAGTGGACAAGTGTGCTGTGGTGTGACGAGTCCACATTTCAAATTGTTTTTTGGAAATCATGGACGTCGTGTCCTCCGGGCTAAAGAGGAAAAGGACCGTCCAGATTGCTATCAGCGCACAGTCCAAAAGCCACTATCTGTGATGGTATGGGGGTATATTAGTGCCCATGGCATCATGGGTAACTTGCACATCTGTGAAGGCACCATTAATGCTGAACGGTATATACAGGTTTTTGAGCAACATATGCTGCCATCCAAGCGACGTCTTTTTCACGGATGTCCCTGCTTATTTCAGCAAGACAATGCCAAGCCACATTCTGCATGTGTTACAACAGCGTGGCTTCGTAGTAAAAGAGTGCGGGTACTAGACTGGCCTGCCTGCAGTCCAGACCTGTCTCCCATTGAAAATGTGAGGCGCATTATGAAGCGCAAAATACAACAACAGAGACCCCGGACTGTTGAGCAACTGAAGTCGAATATCAAGCAAGAATGGGAAAGAATTCCACCTACAAAGCTTCAACAATTAGTGTCCTCAGTTCCCAAAACACATATTGTTGTTAAAAGGAAAGGTGATGTAACACGGTGGTGAACACGCCCCTGTCCCAGCTTTTTTGGAACGTGTTGCAGGCATCAAATTCAAAATGAGCGAATATTTGCAAAAAAAAACAACAATAAAGTTTATCAGTTTAAACACGAAATATCTTGTCTTTGCAGTGTATTCAATTGAATATAGGTCGAAAAGGATTTGCAAATCATTGTATTCTGTTTTTATTTACGTTTTACACAACGTCCCAACTTCATCGGAATTGGGGTTTGTAGAATCAGGTGTGTAACGGCTTGGTTGGAACAAAGACCTGTACCCACACCGGACCTTTCTGGACCATGTTGCCTATCCCTGACCTGGTGGATACCTTAGGAGAGGAATAGGCTACGGGAGTAAACCCCTACAGAACATCAACGTCTATAGTGTTGTTGTTTTTTGTTTTTCTTGCCCTTTTGTATCTGTTTAAGTGGGAGAGTACTGCTGGCATCGTGTGCGGCTGCCGCTTCCCCCTCTCGTAGCCCCCTTCCCATCCACCCCTGTATGTCTGTGTTATATTTATCTGTTGTCTTGTTTCACCCCGTTCACTGTAAAGCAACTTTGAGTGTTAGAAAAGAACTATATAAGATTGATTTATTATTATAATTATTAACTGTACTAATTTAAGGGAGACTGGTAGATGAGAACGCAAACGCATGACTGAAAGACAGGCAGGTTCAGGTCACAACACAGTTTCCTTGGTCAAAAGGCGGGCAGAGGTCAGAATACCCGCAAGAGCACCTGTTTGATATGCGACAAAACAGACAAGGAGCAGGCAGAAGGGAAAAACAGGTTTGGATGGAGTTCAGGTCATCAGGGAGTCAATTTCAAGAAGGGCGACCAGAGCGGACAAGGATCAGACGGAAGAAACGGGAATCCAGAATCGCACAGCAGAGTCCGAAACATGAGCAGGTCGGGCAGAAGATCACGGGGAACACTCTGGATAGCTAGGTGGCAAAACACACTGGACAATCTGGCTGGGGACTAGTGAAAAGGGGGCAGTGTAAGCGGTAAGGGCTGACTGGAGAAAAGGAGCTGCAGGTGAGGAGCTGGGCGGCGAAATCAGGGGAGAGGGGAACGGCGCGACAGCCAGGCCAGAAGGGGCGATGGGATCTGAAATGACAACGAGATCGGTGTTCTTGGCGACAACTGGTGATCAGACAAAGAAAGGTTTCTGGCTGAGGTCCTGAACTAGCTCAGCGGTGGCTAACTATGTGCCACGGAGAGCTGTGTGTACGCAGGTTTTCGTTCCAACCCGACTCCACACCCGGTGATTTCACCGATACAGTCTTCCTCTTTGGTTGAAAGATCGGTGAAAGCACCTGGTGTGGAGTCCGGCTGGAATGAAAACCTGGTGGCTAACCACGTGCCATGGTTAGCCACCAGGTTAGCAGGGGTGGCCATGGTTAGCCACCCCTGCACTAGATGAACTGCTTAGGCGTTGTGACACCAACGGGCCGCAATCAGGAGGAGACAGGGGAGAGCAGGAGACACCAGGGAAAAGGGATACACATGGAAACACAAGGGAAATAACTGGAGGCAGGGGGCCGGGGCCGTGACATGTTAGTTTGATACGAGGGATTTTAACTGAATAAGTACTAATGAAACAAAAGCCTCACATTCTTCTCCTTCCCCGTCTAATTTGCACTGTTGGAATCAATGTTCTGGTGAATAGCACACAGCACACAAAGATAAAGTGTGCTGAGAAATTGGTTTTCTCTTAACATTATGAAGACATGTGGCTTTCCCTGGTAACAATTACAAGTTTGTGATATAACCATAGAGATTGGGTTTTGCTGGGAAATGGAGTCTGTGTCAAGACGAACTGTGAAACACTCATTTACACAGTCCTTCTTTAAAAAGGAGAGATCACTAAATTATCTGTAGTCAATAAAAGGAAAATCTGTGCCTGTTTCTATTTGTGTATGTGTGTGTCTGTGTGTGTGTAAGGGAAAATTTTATGTCAAAGGGATAGAAAAAGAGAAAGAAAATACTGTAAAAAAAGAAATATATTTCATGATCTTAATCTGGGATTCTGTCCCGTTACTGTTAGTTGAGGGTAGACAATGACACATCCATCTCATGCACAGGAAAAGGATCATTTTCCGAAGGAAGACTAAACCTTATTGTTGGGAATGTACCATCTGGATCTCAAAGGGGCCTGCTCCCACATCCATCTTCTTTGGGATAACACTGGAGATTGCATGGGGAAACCATGCAAGGACTGATTGGCAATGAATTATGTATACTTTTGGTGACTCGTGGTATCTGTCTGGCGACATGGGGCTACATGTCACATGGATGCAGACGAGGGGGGGGGGTGGAGAGCATGGTGACTGATACAGTTTCGTCAGGTCCTCCTGAAGCTTACTTCTGATATCCTAAGACAGACGATCATGACTTTGTAACATCATCACCTACCCACCCACCCCAATACCCACACACACACACACACACACACAAAGAGAAGGATTTTGAATAGGCCATAGTTGGGTGTGTCTTAGTTTTAATGCTCACACTCACTCACACACGCTTGCACCCACACACATACACACACACACACATGCACGCACGCATACACGCACACTCACACAAAGAGAAGGATTTTGAATACGCCATAGTTGGTTGTGTCTTAGTTTTAATGCTCACACACACACACACACACACTCGCCACATGCATGCACGCACACACACATGCATATACACGTACACACACATACTTGCACCCACCCACACACACACATACTTGCACCCACACACATATACACATGCACACATGCAGGCAAACACACACACACACACACACACACACACACACACACACACGCACACACACACACGCACACACACACACACACACACAGTATTAATGCATCTGGTACACAAGGTTTAGTTATGTGTTTACTCACACATCTTAGACATGTTGCCCTCCATCTCCATCAACAACAAAGGACTTCTCCTGGCCAGCTTCTTTCTGAGGTGCAACAGCAGCACACAAGCAACACTGCAGCTATGTAATAAGCAACACTGCAGCTATGTAATAAGCAACACTGCAGCTATGTAATAAGCAACACTGCAGCTGTGTAATAAGCAACACTGCAGCTGTGTCAGTGCTGGACTTCTACTCCGGCTGGGTCTCTCCACACATTCAAAAAGGATTAGCAGGCTAGGTATGGCTGCTTTCCACCTACGCTTGATGTGCTGTAGCTCTCAGGAGTGCACACAGCGTCTCCTTGTTTCTCCCACCTCTGACAGTGACACAGGGAGCCCGAGGAGGTGTGTCCTCTAATAAAACATTTATATCCAGGGGAACAGTATGTTCGGCTCCAGCCACAACACAGGCCTTGACACAGGGGGGGCTCTTTTTGAAGTCAGCTACCAAGACTTAGGGGCTTTTCAGAGGGGGTCCCATTGTTCGCGATGGACCACCTCCTCCCTGCACATTCCCTCCTCCTGCGTCGCAAGGCTTGGCGCTGAAGTCTCACAGTGATCTGGAGCCACTTCAAAAGAAGGTCCCATAAAAGGGCCCCCGTCTGACCCCTGCTCAGCAAGCAGCGGCTAAATTGGTAGATAGAAAAGCGGGGTAATTTGTATCAACTCAATAAGTTACTATGCGGCTAAACAGGAAGGTCGTGACTTTTAAGCGGCGGTGGCCTCGGCCGCGGCCCCATAGCAACGACGCATCAATGTAACATCAGTTCCCCAAAACACCAGCCCGCCCGGGCCTGCTCTGCTAAAACCATGCGTGTAAACAAGGCCCGATTGTGCCGAGACAACAGTGCAAATTATATCAGCTGCAGATCGTGGCACACAGACGTGAGAGACAGGAAGTGAGTATTACTCCAGTTTTCCACAGTGCCAAGGAATGACCATTCTGCCTAGCCCGGGAGATAATGTCGGATGATGGCTGGCTAATGGACGCTGGACTGACTGAATCAGGGCAGAGGTCCAGTGGGTCAGAGCCCCGAAGCCCAGAAGCTTCGACTTACCCACCTTCTCCCATCCTACAAACTCCCTTCCTGGGAAGAGCAAAGATTGGCAACCCCCCCCCCCCTTCTCCTCTCCCAGTCCCAGTTTTTACAGCTCAACCAAAATTCTCATGGCACTAAAATCAATGTTGCCATTGTTGGGGCCAAACGGCACATCCTGACCATGGCCAATGCAAAGAATTCCAAGTGGCAGGGCCTGCTGGCCTACTGGGATGTACAGATTTGATTATGAGGAAGGGCCCAACGTTGTTTTTCACCCCTGCCAAATAAAGGAGGTCCTTGTTCCAGGACAGGACAATGGGATCTCTAAGTGGCATGTGAAACTGACCCGGCTATGTGCAATAATTCAAGCCTTTGATTTGACAAATGTTTTTGCGCCTTCCTCCACATCTGCAAATACCTCCACTCTTTTCACTCCCTCATCTCGCCCTCTCTCTCTCTCTCTCTCTCTCTCTTCCCTTGCCAGACACCGTTCCCTCAGCGCCTCCGCTCGTTCGAGAGCGGTCCGTTATTTTACACAAGAGCTACATCGACTGGAGAACGAGGGAGGAGGAAAAACTGACGTGAAGAGGATCATGTGCAGTGTGTATGTGTTTGTGTGCGTGGGCGTGAGGGAGGGGACTCAACGTGGTGGGGCGGCGGCGGGCGGGCGGGGGGGGGGGGGCGGGAAAAGTTGGGCACGCAGATAAGTTTGGCTATTTGGCTTTTGTTGTTTGAATTAAAATAAAGGTTTCCTTCTCCGCTGTCACATTGCATTAGCGGCGGCGGCGATGGCTGCTATCAGCCCTGCTCTTGGCGGCAGCTCTGCGCGGAACGAAGCTGACGGTGTGTGGAAACTAACACAGGCACTGTGCTGTGACCACGTCACCTGCAATCAGGCCCCGCAGCCGGCTAGATTAATCATGACAGTAGGCAATATTTCCAACATTATTAGAAGAGAAACCTAATATTTTGGGACATCAGGGATCCCAGTGCCGGTGTCCATCAAAGTGAGAGCCTTCATTTAATGCTCCTTGGATGGGTAACCCCGGCACTTAACCCCTTTTAGATATTCCATCTCTCTCTCTCTCTCTCTCTCCTCTTGCTCTCCACGCATATACACTCAGACACACACACACACATACACCGCCAGCGTGCACTGTTGGCTTATGATGAGAGCTCCCTCCCAAGCAGAGGTGATTTATTTATTCTGAACACAATCTCTCACAGCCGGTATGCCATGTTTTCACAGAGCCAAACAAGAGATTGTACACCTATATTTGCCCTGTAACACTCGTGCTGTACATCAGTGCTATTTGCTTTTTTTTTTTTTTTGGGAACCAGGAAAGGGCTGTGGAGGCTACCGAGGACACAACTGAACCCACCACTCATGCACGTGTGTGTGTATGTATACTTGTGTGGCCTCGCAATGTTTTGACACGTGTGTTTCACTCATCTTTTCCTGTTTTTTTTTATGTGTACATATTTTTTGCGTATGTACACCTCTGTGTCTAAAAGCCTCCTTATTTTGTGCGGGGCGAGGTCTCAGTGTAGCCTCTTTTGTGTTCGCACTGTGTGATTTGATGTGATTGCGTCTGGCGTGGAGTGTGTGCAGGTGCTGTGAAACGGAGAGATCCTGATCGCGACTCATCTCAGCTCCCTCCCCCCCCTCCCCGCTCCCAGAGTGCTGTGCCTCTCAGACGCCGTCGATGGACAGCGTGTTTGCGTATGGATTACCAAAATACTCCGAGACCCACTCCGTTAGCATGCATGCGTGTGCTTATGTGTGTGTGTGTGTGTGCATGTGAGCATGACCTTCAGTTTCGAAATGAGTCTACCAAACATGTGAAATGATCATTGCTTTTCAAAACTGCCTACCAACACAGGAATCGCCAGTTTGAATCCCCGTGTTACCTCCGCCTTGGTCGGGTGTCCCCACAGACATAATTGGTCGTGTCTGTGAGTGGGGAAGCCGGATGTCGGTATGTGTCCTGGTCGCTGCATTAGCGCCTCCTCTGGTTGGTCGGGGCACCTGTTCGGGGGGGGGGGGGGAGCGTGATCCTCCCATGCGCTACATCCTGCTGGTGAAACGCCTCACTGTCAGGTGAAAAGAAGCGGCTGGCGACTCCACATGTATCGGAGGAGACATGTTGTAGTCTGCAGCCCTCCCCGGATAGGCGGGGGGGGCGAGCAGAGACCGGGACGGCTCAGAAGAGCGGGGTAATTGGCCAAATACAACTGGGGAGGAAAACGAGGAAAAACCCTAAAAAGAAAAAAAAAATGCTTTGCCACTATTAATATTAGTGAATTGGGCAACACTTTCTATGAAGCTTGCATCTATAACACCCTATAAGCATCTATAATGACTTATAAGCATCTATTACATCTATAACGCCCATACTTTCCTATAATGTGTATTACAATGACTAATGGCTATGGCTGAAGACTGTGAAATAGCACTGAAGTCTCATTATGCATCTCTACAAAACTTCAGCAAAACAAGTTGGCTATGATGCATTATGACATTTGACAGATAAACAGGCTAATGATGACATATTTATAATGCATAAATCTGTTTTAAATTGACATAATGTATCATAAAGGTGGTTATGCGGTGTTGTGAGGGCGTATACATGGTTATAATGAATCTTAAAATGACTTATAGCTACACTTATAGGGCATTATAGATGCGTATAGGGCATTATAGATGCTTATAGGGCATTACAGATGCAAGCTTCATAGAAAGTGTTACCGTGAATTGTCACTGGTCAGAGGGGCTGTAACTGAGGGAAGTGAGGGTGATTTCATTTCATCTGAACCTGATCCTCTGCAATAAGCCGACCACCCTACAGGCGTGCAGAACTCAGGCCATCTTATCCTTTAATTGAGATTTTAACATTACTGTCGGTCCAACTACACCTGGAATTTTAATGGTTTGCTCTTCGGTTTAATTATGTCATTTTGACAAATGCGTTATCATGACGGAATATAACACATGTATTTCTACACTTGCACATGATACTGTTGTCTGACCTATTGTTAATTTGTGATTTGTATGCACAAACCAACAGCAGGGCATCAATGGCCAAATGACATATCATCCAAATAAATTCTAGTACCTGTGTGTACCCAAGTATTTGTGTGTGAGAATGAATGTGTGTGTATGTGTGTGTGTGCGGCTTTGCATGGAGCCGTGTTTAGGGGAGGAGAGACACAATGTTGTCCTTCTGGCGTGTGCCTTGGCTGTGTGCGTCGGGGGGCTTGGGATGCCTAACACACCATGGCGCTCCCCATTTGTTTAATTTGTAAGGCTCTGACATTAATTGTTGAGCTTAATTTGCTCCGTTGCAACGTCACATGTCACCACTAATGGGCCAAGCTGTGCGTGTGCAAGGAATGTGTGTGAAATGTGTGACTAGGTGTGTGGGCACATGGGCACAAATAGAGTGATGCAGAAACTGTGTGTGTGTGTGTGTGTGTGTGTGTGTGATGAAAGGGGTTATCGGAAAGTATGCTATTTCTGTTAAGAGCAGCTGTTCAACAGGGAGAGACAGCAAAATAAAAACAGAAATGAAGAGTAGGTGAAGATAGATGGATAGATGGGGGGGGGGCACGGGCAGAATGCACCAGTAGTAATATAACAGTGAATGTGCATTCATTGCACATCTATAACAAGAAACATGACTAAGGTAGTGGTATTCATGAAGTCGTGATTGCCACGTGAACGTCGCCATTGAATTCGGTAATAAGTGGCCACTCATAAGAACTCTTGTTCCTCTTTCTGCTTCAAAAGATGACCTCAGAGACCTGTGTATGTCCGAGCCTGCTGATCTGGTCTACTCATCATCAAGGCCAGCACTGAAAAACACACACACGTGGATGTGTGTACAGTCTCTCTGGATCACTCACACTCACACAAAAGCATTCGAGCCCATGCATGTGCACACAAGTACCACAGCCGCACACAAACACATGCTTGAAAAGAATTACAAGTAAGAAATTTATTTGGGATGGGCCAAGATGGGTAAGCAGAGAGATCACGGACCCGTGCACCACAGCAACAACCCCGCCGTATGACTCAAACGCGGAATATGACTAGTCACAGTGCAACATGCTCTTTGTCACCAGTCCCCCAAAAACATGTTTATGAAGTTGTTCTCTGAGGATGGTGTGTTCCCCTCACTTGCAGGTCCAAGCATAATTATTCAGCGTCTCAATGGTGACCATTCATCCACTCTTATGGCAATTCATCAGCCGGAAGTGATCTAAACATGACCGCGGGAACCTATCAGAGAATTTTGAAAGCAAAGCGGGGGCGTTAAGGGGGATAATTCTGTTGTGAAGGGGCTAATGCATTCACACCCACACAGATTGACTCACCCCGACAAAAGAGCCTGTGTTGTCTATTCTGGGCAGCTGTGCAGGATGGCGAAACTTGGAATCCTTTGTAGGCCGGAGGAAAAGTCACTCATTGTTGGATCTGTACAGAGTATGTTTTACCATACGCCTTTGCACGGCCGGCGAAGCATTCAGAGTTGCTGCAAGGCTAAAGAAAGTTTGCATAGATTAGCAGTGTTATTGCAAATGTTAAGCCCACTTATGTGTTAATCAAGCTTGTGGAAACGAAGGCCTTGTCCATCGGACGCGAGGTGTGATGCGAGATCGACGCTGTTTTGACACAGTGGCACACCGACCTAAATGGATGACGTCTGTTTTCAAACGGGCACAGCTCACTGAGAGGCCAGTATTCATTTTTTTTATATATCTGTTTATGAAGAGAGAAGCACGGCCAAATAAGAGATTAAAACTATTCGGAGTTAACATAAGCAATCACGCTCGAGTAGGTAATAACGTTTTATCTTGTCACTGACAGGATACAGTGAGGAGGGACAGAAAAAGGAGAGGAGATAACATGACACTGGTCACGGGCTAAATTTAAACCCACATTGCGGGCCCGGGAGTCTGCTGAGCCACCAGAGGTTGCTGCAGTAAATTACCTATCCCACCCAGTCTGGACTGATCAAAGGTTTGCAGCAGAAGTGAATAAAGGTTGATCTTTGTTTCCGAAGCACCTATTTTTACTCTCTCTTTCTAAAATAAATTAGAAGCATTGGGAACAAGTGAAACATGTGACATGAAGGAAAGGTCAAAATTAGCACCAGAGCGTGAACTAGCAGTGCAGCCGGGCCTGTAGCTACCATTGAGGACACCCAGTGGTGCAGTGGTCGTGGAGGAGGTAGGCATACTGCAACTTAGATGGGTAGCTCACTGAGGAAAAAGTGGGTATACTTTCCTATATATTTCAATGCCTTTTTGTTTGATAACAGACTGTACTATAAATTGACAGAAGAAGAGGTGGGTATACACCGTATACCTACACACCTCCACTACATCACTGAGGACACCGAGGTTATGGCCATGGTATTTTTTCTGGACCTTTTTCAATTTTATTTAGCGCAGCCTCCTCACAGCAAGAAGGTCGTGGCTTCGAACCGCGGGGTAGTCCAACCTTGGGGGGTTGTCCCAGGTTGTCCTCTCTGTGGAGTTTGCATGTTCTCCCCGTGTCTGCGTGGGTTTCCTCCGGGTGCTCCGGTTTCCTCCCACAGTCCAAAG
>NW_026611317.1:0-40763 GCF_029633865.1 Lampris incognitus
TCATCTTCATTAGGTTTAATGGATGTTACAGAAGAACATATTGCCCGATATGGGATGGATGATCATATTTCAGTAGGTTTAAATGGTTGTTACAGAAGAACATATTGAACGATATGGGATGGATGATCATATTTCAGTAGGTTTAATGGATGTTAAAGAAGAACATACTGACCGATATGGGATGGATGATTATGTTTCAGTAAGTTTAATGGATGTTACAGAAGAACATAGTGAACGATATGGGATGGATGATCATGTTTCAGTAGGTTTAAATGGATGTTACAGAAGAACATATTGAACGATATGGGATGGATGATCATGTTTCTGTAGGTTTAATGGATAATTCAGAAGAACACATTGGACGGTATGGGATGGATGATCATGTTTCAGTAGTTTTAATGGATGTTAAAGAAGAACATAGTGAACGATATGGGATGGATGATCATGTATTAATAGGTTTAAAGGATGTTAAAGAAAAACAAAATGAACGATATGGGATGGATGATCGTGTTTCAGTAGGTTTAATGGATGTTACAAAAGAACATATTGAACGATATGGGATGGATGATCATGTTTCAGTAGGTTTAATGGATAATTCAGAAGAACACAGTGAACAATACGGGATGGATGATCATCTTCATTAGGTTTAATGGATGTTACAGAAGAACATATTAAACGATATGGGATGGATGATCGTGTTTCAGTAGGTTTAATGGAAAATTCAGAAGAACACAGTGAATGATATGGGATGGATGATCATGTTTCAGTAGATTTAATGGATGTTAAAGAAGAACATAGTGAATGATATGGGATGGATGATCATGTTTCAGTAGGTTTAATGGATGTTACAGAAGAACATAGTGAACGATATGGGATGGATGATCATGTTTCATTAGGTTTAAATGGATGTTACAGAAGAACATAGTGAACGATATAGGATGGATGATTATGTTTCAGTAAGTTTAATCGACGTTACAGAAGAACACACTGAACGATATGGGATGGATCATCCGGTTTTAGTAGGTTTAATGGATGTTACAGAAGAACATAGTAAACGATATGGGATGGATGAGCATGTTTCAGTAAGTTTAATGGATGTTACAGAAGAACATAGTGAACGATATGGGATGGATGATCATGTTTCAGTAGGTTTAAATGGATGTTACAGAAGAACATATTGAACGATATGGGATGGATGATCATGTTGCAGTAGGTTTAATGGATGTTTAAGAACAACATACTGACCGATATGGGATGGATGATCATGTTTCAGTAGGTTTAATGAATAATTCAGAAGAACACATTGGATGGTATGGGATGGATGATCATGTTTCAGTAGTTTTAATGGATGTTAAAGAAGAACATAGTGAACGATATGGGATGGATGATCATGTATTAATAGGTTTAAAGGATGTTAGAGAAAAACAAAATGAACGATATGGGATGGATGATCATGTTTCAGTAGGTTTAATGGATGTTACAGAAGAACATATTGAACGATATGGGATGGATGATCATGTTTCATTAGGTTTAATGGATAATTCAGAAGAACACAGTGAACGATATGGGATGGATGATCGTCTTCATTAGGTTTAATGGATGTTACAGAAGAACATATTGCACGATATGGGATGGATGATCGTGTTTCAGTAGGTTTAATGGAAAATTCAGAAGAACATAGTGAATGATATAGGATGGATGATCATGTTTCAGTAGGTTTAACGTATGTTACAGAAGAACATAGTGAACGATATGGGATGGATGATCATGTTTCATTAGGTTTAAATGGATGTTACAGAAGAACATAGTGAACGATATGGGATGGATGATCATGTTTCAGTAAGTTTAATGGATGTTACAGAAGAACATAGTGAACGATATGGGATGGATGATCATGTTTCAGTAGGTTTAATGGATGTTTAAGAAGAACACACTGACCGATATGGGATGGATGATCATGTTTCAGTAGGTTTAATGGATGTTAAAGAAGAACATAGTGAACGATATGGGATGGATGATCATGTTTCATTAGGTTTAAATGGAAAATTCAGAAGAACACAGTGAATGATATGGGATGGATGATCATGTTTCAGTAGATTTAATGGATGTTAAAGAAGAACATAGTGAATGATATGGGATGGATGATCATGTTTCAGTAGGTTTAATGGATGTTACAGAAGAACATAGTGAACGATATGGGATGGATGATCATGTTTCATTAGGTTTAATGGATGTTACAGAAGAACATATTGCCCGATATGGGATGGATGATCATGTTTCAGTAGGTTTAAATGGATGTTAAAGAAGAACATATTGCCCGATATGGGATGGATGATCATGTTTCAGTAGGTTTAAATGGTTGTTACATTAGAACACACTGAACGATATGGGATGGATCATCCGGTTTAGTAGGTTTAATGGATGTTAGAGAAGAACATAGTAAACGATATGGGATGGATGATCATGTTTCAGTAAGTTTAATGGATGTTACAGAAGAACATAGTGAACGATATGGGATGGATGATCATGTTTCAGTAGGTTTAATGGATGTTACAGAAGAACATATTGCCCGATATGGGATGGATGATCATGTTTCAGTAGGTTTAAATGGATGTTAAAGAAGAACATATTGCCCGATATGGGATGGATGATCATGTTTCAGTAGGTTTAAATGGTTGTTACAGAAGAACATATTGAACGATATGGGATGGATGATCATGTTTCAGTAGGTTTAATGGATGTTAAAGAAGAACATACTGACCGATATGGGATGGATGATTATGTTTCAGTAAGTTTAATGGACGTTACAGAAGAACACACTGAACGATATGGGATGGATCATCCGGTTTTGGTAGGTTTAATGGATGTTACAGAAGAACATAGTGAACGATATGGGATGGATTATCATGTTTCAGTAGGTTTAAATGGATGTTACAGAAGAACATATTGAACGATATGGGATGGATGATCATGTTTCAGTAGGTTTAATGGATGTTTAAGAAGAACACACTGACCGATATGGGATGGATGATCATGTTTCAGTAGGTTAAATGGATAATTCAGAAGAACACATTGGACGGTATGGGATGGATGATCATGTTTCAGTAGTTTTAATGGATGTTAAAGAAGAACATAGTGAACGATATGGGATGGATGATCATGTATTAATAGGTTTAAAGGATGTTAAAGAAAAACAAAATGAACGATCTGGGATGGATGATCATGTTTCAGTAGGTTTAATGGATGTTACAAAAGAACATATTGAACGATATGGGATGGATGATCATGTTTCATTAGGTTTAATGGATAATTCAGAAGAACACAGTGAACAATACGGGATGGATGATCATCTTCATTAGGTTTAATTGATGTTACAGAAGAACATATTAAACGATATGGGATGGATGATCGTGTTTCAGTAGGTTTAATGGAAAATTCAGAAGAACACAGTGAATGATATGGGATGGATGATCATGTTTCAGTAGATATAATGGATGTTAAAGAAGAACATAGTGAATGATATGGGATGGATGATCATGTTTCAGTAGGTTTAATGGATGTTACAGAAGAACATAGTGAACGATATGGGATGGATGATCATGTTTCAGTAAGTTTAATGGATGCTACAGAAGAAAATTGTGACCGATATGGGATGGATGATCATGTTTCAGTAGGTTTAAATGGACGTTACAGAAGAACACACTGAACGATATGGGATGGATCATCCGGTTTTAGTAGGTTTAATGGATGTTACAGAAGAACATAGTAAACGATATGGGATGGATTATCATGTTTCAGTAAGTTTAATGGATGTTACAGAAGAACATAGTGAACGATATGGGATGGATGATCATGTTTCAGTAGGTTTAAATGGATGTTACAGAAGAACATATTGAACGATATGGGATGGATGATCATGTTTCAGTAGGTTTAATGGATGTTTAAGAAGAACACACTGACCGATATGGGATGGATGATCATGTTTCAGTAGGTTAAATGGATAATTCAGAAGAACACATTAGACGGTATGGGATGGATGATCATGTTTCAGTAGTTTTAATGGATGTTAAAGAATAACATAGTGAACGATATGGGATGGATGATCATGTATTAATAGGTTTAAAGGATGTTAAAGAAAAACAAAATGAACGATATGGGATGGATGATCATGTTTCAGTAGGTTTAATGGATGTTACAAAAGAACATATTGAACGATATGGGATGGATGATCATGTTTCATTAGGTTTAATGGATAATTCAGAAGAACACAGTGAACAATACGGGATGGATGATCATCTTCATTAGGTTTAATGGATGTTACGGAAGAACATATTAAACGATATGGGATGGATGATCGTGTTTCAGTAGGTTTAATGGAAAATTCAGAAGAACACAGTGAATGATATGGGATGGATGATCATGTTTCAGTAGATATAATGGATGTTAAAGAAGAACATAGTGAATGATATGGGATGGATGATCATGTTTCAGTAGGTTTAATGGATGTTACAGAAGAACATAGTGAACGATATGGGATGGATGATCATGTTTCAGTAAGTTTAATGGATGCTACAGAAGAAAATTGTGACCGATATGGGATGGATGATCATGTTTCAGTAGGTTTAATGGATGTTAAAGAAGAACATACTGACCGATATGGGATGGATGATTATGTTTCAGTAAGTTTAATGGATGTTACAGAAGAACATAGTAAACGATATGGGATGGATGAGCATGTTTCAGTAAGTTTAATGGATGTTACAGAAGAACATAGTGAACGATATGGGATGGATGATCATGTTTCAGTAGGTTTAAATGGATGTTACAGAAGAACATATTGAACGATATGGGATGGATGATCATGTTTCAGTAGGTTTAATGGATGTTTACGAACAACATACTGACCGATATGGGATGGATGATCATGTTTCAGTAGGTTTAATGGTTAATTCAGAAGAACACATTGAACGATATGGGATGGATAATCATGTTTCAGTAGGTTTAATGGATGTTAAAGAAGAACATATTGAACAATTTGGGATGGATGATCATGTTTCAGTAGGTTTCAATGGATGTTACAGAAGAACATATTGAACGATATGGGATGGATGATAATGTTTCAGTAGGTTTAATGGATGTTAAAGAAGAACATACTGAATGATATGGGATGGATGATCATGTTTCAGTAGGTTTAATGGATAATTCAGAAGAACACATTGGACGATATGGGATGGATGATCATGTTTCAGTCGGTTTAATGGTTGTTAAAGAAGAACATAGTGAACGATCTGGGATGGATAATCATGTTTCAATACGTTTAAAGGATGTTAAAGAAGAACAAAGTGAACGATATGGGATGGAAGATCATGTTTAAGTAAGTTTAATGGACATTACAGAAGAACACACTGAACGATATGGGATGGATGATCATGTTTCAGTAAGTTTAATGGATGCTACAGAAGAAAATTGTGACCGATATGGGATGGATGATCATGTTTCAGTAGGTTTAATGGATGTTAAAGAAGAACATAGTGAACGATATGGGATGGATGATCATGTTTCATTAGGTTTAAATGGATGTTACAGAAGAACATAGTGAACGATATGGGATGGATGATTATGTTTCAGTAAGTTTAATGGACGTTACAGAAGAACACACTGAACGATATGGGATGGATCATCCGGTTTAGTAGGTTTAATGGATGTTACAAAAGAACATAGTAAACGATATGGGATGGATGATCATGTTTCAGTAAGTTTAATGGATGTTACAGAAGAACATATTGAACGATATGGGATGGATGATCATGTTTCAGTAGGTTTAAATGGATGTTTAAGAACAACATACTGACCGATATGGGATGGATGATCATGCTTCAGTAGGTTTAATGGTTAATTCAGAAGAACACATTGAACGATATGGGATGGATAATCATGTTTCAGTAGGTTTAATGGATGTTAAAGAAGAACATAGTGAACGATATGGGATGGATGATCATGTATTAATAGGTTTAAAGGATGTTAAAGAAGAACAAAATGAACGATATGGGATGGATGATCATGTTTCAGTAGGTTTAATGGATAATTCAGAAGAACACAGTGAACGACAGGGGATGCATGATCATGTTTCATTAGGTTTAATGGATAATTCAGAAGAACACAGTGAACGATATGGGATGGATGATCATCTTCATTAGGTTTAATGGATGTTACAGAAGAACATATTGCCCGATATGGGATGGATGATCATGTTTCAGTAGGTTTAAATGGTTGTTAAAGAAGAACATATTGAACGATATGGGATGGATGATCATGTTTCAGTAAGTTTAATGGACGTTACAGAAGAACACACTGAACGATATGGGATGGATCATCCGGTTTTAGTAGGTTTAATGGATGTTACAGAAGAACATAGTAAACGAAATGGGATGGATTATCATGTTTCAGTAAGTTTAATGGATGTTACAGAAGAACATAGTGAACGACATGGGATGGATGATCATGTTTCAGTAGGTTTAAATGGATGTTACAGAAGAACATATTGAACGATATGGGATGGATGATCATGTTTCAGTAGGTTTAATGGATGTTTAAGAAGAACACACTGACCGATATGGGATGGATGATCATGTTTCAGTAGGTTAAATGGATAATTCAGAAGAACACATTGGACGGTATGGGATGGATGATCATGTTTCAGTAGTTTTAATGGATGTTAAAGAAGAACATAGTGAACGATATGGGATGGATGATCATGTATTAATAGGTTTAAAGGATGTTAAAGGAAAACAAAATGAACGATATGGGATGGATGATCATGTTTCAGTAGGTTTAATGGATGTTACAAAAGAACATATTGAACGATATGGGATGGATGATCATGTTTCATTAGGTTTAATGGATAATTCAGAAGAACACAGTGAACAATACGGGATGGATGATCATCTTCATTAGGTTTAATGGATGTTACAGAAGAACATATTAAACGATATGGGATGGATGATCGTGTTTCAGTAGGTTTAATGGAAAATTCAGAAGAACACAGTGAATGATATGGGATGGATGATCATGTTTCAGTAGGTTTAATGGATGTTAAAGAAGAACATAGTGAACGATCTGGGATGGATAATCATGTTTCAATACGTTTAAAGGATGTTAAAGAAGAACAAAGTGAACGATATGGGATGGAAGATCATGTTTAAGTAAGTTTAATGGACATTACAGAAGAACACACTGAACGATATGGGATGGATGATCATGTTTCAGTAAGTTTAATGGATGCTACAGAAGAAAATCGTGACCGATATGGGATGGATGATCATGTTTCAGTAGGTTTAATGGATAATTCAGAAGAACACAGTGAACGACAGGGGATGTATGATCATGTTTCATTAGGTTTAATGGATAATTCAGAAGAACACAGTGAACGATATGGGATGGATGATCATCTTCATTAGGTTTAATGGATGTTACAGAAGAACATATTGCCCGATATGGGATGGATGATCATGTTTCAGTAGGTTTAAATGGTTGTTAAAGAAGAACATATTGAACGATATCGGATGGATGATTATGTTTCAGCAAGTTTAATGGACGTTACAGAAGAACACACTGAACGATATGGGATGGATCATCCGGTTTTAGTAGGTTTAATGGATGTTACAGAAGAACATAGTAAACTATATGGGATGGATGATCATGTTTCAGTCGGTTTAATGGTTGTTAAAGAAGAACATAGTGAACGATCTGGGATGGATAATCATGTTTCAATACGTTTAAAGGATGTTAAAGAAGAACAAAGTGAACGATATGGGATGGAAGATCATGTTTAAGTAAGTTTAATGGACATTACAGAAGAACACACTGAACGATATGGGATGGATGATCATGTTTCAGTAAGTTTAATGGATGCTACAGAAGAAAATTGTGACCGATATGGGATGGATGATCATGTTTCAGTAGGTTTAATGGATGTTAAAGAAGAACATAGTGAACGATATGGGATGGATGATCATGTTTCATTAGGTTTAAATGGATGTTACAGAAGAACATAGTGAACGATATGGGATGGATGATTATGTTTCAGTAAGTTTAATGGACGTTACAGAAGAACACACTGAACGATATGGGATGGATCATCCGGTTTAGTAGGTTTAATGGATGTTACAAAAGAACATAGTAAACGATATGGGATGGATGATCATGTTTCAGTAAGTTTAATGGATGTTACAGAAGAACATATTGAACGATATGGGATGGATGATCATGTTTCAGTAGGTTTAAATGGATGTTTAAGAACAACATACTGACCGATATGGGATGGATGATCATGCTTCAGTAGGTTTAATGGTTAATTCAGAAGAACACATTGAACGATATGGGATGGATAATCATGTTTCAGTAGGTTTAATGGATGTTAAAGAAGAACATAGTGAACGATATGGGATGGATGATCATGTATTAATAGGTTTAAAGGATGTTAAAGAAGAACAAAATGAACGATATGGGATGGATGATCATGTTTCAGTAGGTTTAATGGATAATTCAGAAGAACACAGTGAACGACAGGGGATGCATGATCATGTTTCATTAGGTTTAATGGATAATTCAGAAGAACACAGTGAACGATATGGGATGGATGATCATCTTCATTAGGTTTAATGGATGTTACAGAAGAACATATTGCCCGATATGGGATGGATGATCATGTTTCAGTAGGTTTAAATGGTTGTTAAAGAAGAACATATTGAACGATATGGGATGGATGATCATGTTTCAGTAAGTTTAATGGACGTTACAGAAGAACACACTGAACGATATGGGATGGATCATCCGGTTTTAGTAGGTTTAATGGATGTTACAGAAGAACATAGTAAACGAAATGGGATGGATTATCATGTTTCAGTAAGTTTAATGGATGTTACAGAAGAACATAGTGAACGACATGGGATGGATGATCATGTTTCAGTAGGTTTAAATGGATGTTACAGAAGAACATATTGAACGATATGGGATGGATGATCATGTTTCAGTAGGTTTAATGGATGTTTAAGAAGAACACACTGACCGATATGGGATGGATGATCATGTTTCAGTAGGTTAAATGGATAATTCAGAAGAACACATTGGACGGTATGGGATGGATGATCATGTTTCAGTAGTTTTAATGGATGTTAAAGAAGAACATAGTGAACGATATGGGATGGATGATCATGTATTAATAGGTTTAAAGGATGTTAAAGAAAAACAAAATGAACGATATGGGATGGATGATCATGTTTCAGTAGGTTTAATGGATGTTACAAAAGAACATATTGAACGATATGGGATGGATGATCATGTTTCATTAGGTTTAATGGATAATTCAGAAGAACACAGTGAACAATACGGGATGGATGATCATCTTCATTAGGTTTAATGGATGTTACAGAAGAACATATTAAACGATATGGGATGGATGATCGTGTTTCAGTAGGTTTAATGGAAAATTCAGAAGAACACAGTGAATGATATGGGATGGATGATCATGTTTCAGTAGGTTTAATGGATGTTAAAGAAGAACATAGTGAACGATCTGGGATGGATAATCATGTTTCAATACGTTTAAAGGATGTTAAAGAAGAACAAAGTGAACGATATGGGATGGAAGATCATGTTTAAGTAAGTTTAATGGACATTACAGAAGAACACACTGAACGATATGGGATGGATGATCATGTTTCAGTAAGTTTAATGGATGCTACAGAAGAAAATCGTGACCGATATGGGATGGATGATCATGTTTCAGTAGGTTTAATGGATAATTCAGAAGAACACAGTGAACGACAGGGGATGTATGATCATGTTTCATTAGGTTTAATGGATAATTCAGAAGAACACAGTGAACGATATGGGATGGATGATCATCTTCATTAGGTTTAATGGATGTTACAGAAGAACATATTGCCCGATATGGGATGGATGATCATGTTTCAGTAGGTTTAAATGGTTGTTAAAGAAGAACATATTGAACGATATCGGATGGATGATTATGTTTCAGCAAGTTTAATGGACGTTACAGAAGAACACACTGAACGATATGGGATGGATCATCCGGTTTTAGTAGGTTTAATGGATGTTACAGAAGAACATAGTAAACTATATGGGATGGATGATCATGTTTCAGTCGGTTTAATGGTTGTTAAAGAAGAACATAGTGAACGATCTGGGATGGATAATCATGTTTCAATACGTTTAAAGGATGTTAAAGAAGAACAAAGTGAACGATATGGGATGGAAGATCATGTTTAAGTAAGTTTAATGGACATTACAGAAGAACACACTGAACGATATGGGATGGATGATCATGTTTCAGTAAGTTTAATGGATGCTACAGAAGAAAATTGTGACCGATATGGGATGGATGATCATGTTTCAGTAGGTTTAATGGATGTTAAAGAAGAACATAGTGAACGATATGGGATGGATGATCATGTTTCATTAGGTTTAAATGGATGTTACAGAAGAACATAGTGAACGATATGGGATGGATGATTATGTTTCAGTAAGTTTAATGGACGTTACAGAAGAACACACTGAACGATATGGGATGGATCATCCGGTTTAGTAGGTTTAATGGATGTTACAAAAGAACATAGTAAACGATATGGGATGGATGATCATGTTTCAGTAAGTTTAATGGATGTTACAGAAGAACATATTGAACGATATGGGATGGATGATCATGTTTCAGTAGGTTTAAATGGATGTTTAAGAACAACATACTGACCGATATGGGATGGATGATCATGCTTCAGTAGGTTTAATGGTTAATTCAGAAGAACACATTGAACGATATGGGATGGATAATCATGTTTCAGTAGGTTTAATGGATGTTAAAGAAGAACATAGTGAACGATATGGGATGGATGATCATGTATTAATAGGTTTAAAGGATGTTAAAGAAGAACAAAATGAACGATATGGGATGGATGATCATGTTTCAGTAGGTTTAATGGATAATTCAGAAGAACACAGTGAACGACAGGGGATGCATGATCATGTTTCATTAGGTTTAATGGATAATTCAGAAGAACACAGTGAACGATATGGGATGGATGATCATCTTCATTAGGTTTAATGGATGTTACAGAAGAACATATTGCCCGATATGGGATGGATGATCATGTTTCAGTAGGTTTAAATGGTTGTTAAAGAAGAACATATTGAACGATATGGGATGGATGATCATGTTTCAGTAAGTTTAATGGACGTTACAGAAGAACACACTGAACGATATGGGATGGATCATCCGGTTTTAGTAGGTTTAATGGATGTTACAGAAGAACATAGTAAACGAAATGGGATGGATTATCATGTTTCAGTAAGTTTAATGGATGTTACAGAAGAACATAGTGAACGACATGGGATGGATGATCATGTTTCAGTAGGTTTAAATGGATGTTACAGAAGAACATATTGAACGATATGGGATGGATGATCATGTTTCAGTAGGTTTAATGGATGTTTAAGAAGAACACACTGACCGATATGGGATGGATGATCATGTTTCAGTAGGTTAAATGGATAATTCAGAAGAACACATTGGACGGTATGGGATGGATGATCATGTTTCAGTAGTTTTAATGGATGTTAAAGAAGAACATAGTGAACGATATGGGATGGATGATCATGTATTAATAGGTTTAAAGGATGTTAAAGAAAAACAAAATGAACGATATGGGATGGATGATCATGTTTCAGTAGGTTTAATGGATGTTACAAAAGAACATATTGAACGATATGGGATGGATGATCATGTTTCATTAGGTTTAATGGATAATTCAGAAGAACACAGTGAACAATACGGGATGGATGATCATCTTCATTAGGTTTAATGGATGTTACAGAAGAACATATTAAACGATATGGGATGGATGATCGTGTTTCAGTAGGTTTAATGGAAAATTCAGAAGAACACAGTGAATGATATGGGATGGATGATCATGTTTCAGTAGGTTTAATGGATGTTAAAGAAGAACATAGTGAACGATCTGGGATGGATAATCATGTTTCAATACGTTTAAAGGATGTTAAAGAAGAACAAAGTGAACGATATGGGATGGAAGATCATGTTTAAGTAAGTTTAATGGACATTACAGAAGAACACACTGAACGATATGGGATGGATGATCATGTTTCAGTAAGTTTAATGGATGCTACAGAAGAAAATCGTGACCGATATGGGATGGATGATCATGTTTCAGTAGGTTTAATGGATAATTCAGAAGAACACAGTGAACGACAGGGGATGTATGATCATGTTTCATTAGGTTTAATGGATAATTCAGAAGAACACAGTGAACGATATGGGATGGATGATCATCTTCATTAGGTTTAATGGATGTTACAGAAGAACATATTGCCCGATATGGGATGGATGATCATGTTTCAGTAGGTTTAAATGGTTGTTAAAGAAGAACATATTGAACGATATCGGATGGATGATTATGTTTCAGCAAGTTTAATGGACGTTACAGAAGAACACACTGAACGATATGGGATGGATCATCCGGTTTTAGTAGGTTTAATGGATGTTACAGAAGAACATAGTAAACTATATGGGATGGATGATCATGTTTCAGTAAGTTTAATGGATGTTACAGAGGAACATAGTGAACGATATGGGATGGATGATCATGTTTCAGTAGGTTTAAATGGATGTTACAGAAGAACATATTGAACGATATGGGATGGATGATCATGTTTCAGTAGGTTGAATGGATGTTTAAGAAGAACACACTGACCAATATGGGATGGATGTTCATGTTTCAGTAGGTTTAATGGATAATTCAGAAGAACACATTGGATGGTATGGGATGGATGATCATGTTTCAGTAGGTTTAATGGATGTTAAAGAAGAACATAGTGAACGATATGGGATGGATGATCATGTATTAATAGGTTTAAAGGATGTTAAAGAAAAACAAAATGAACGATATGGGATGGATGATCATGTTTCAGTAGGTTTAATGGATGTTACAGAAGAACATATTGAACGATATGGGATGGATGATCATGTTTCATTAGGTTTAATGGATAATTCAGAAGAACACAGTGAACGATATGGGATGGATGATCATGTTTCAGTAGGTTTAATGGATAATTCAGAAGAACACATTGGACGATATGGGATGGATGATCATGTTTCAGTAGGTTTAATGGATGTTAAAGAAGAACATAGTGAACGATGTGGGATGGATAATCATGTTTCAATACGTTTAAAGGATGTTAAAGAAGAACAAAGTGAACGATATGGGATGGAAGATCATGTTTAAGTAAGTTTAATGGACATTACAGAAGAACACACTGAACTATATGGGATGGATGATCATGTTTCAGTAAGTTTAATGGATGCTACAGAAGAAAATTGTGACCGATATGGGATGGATGATCATGTTTCAGTAGGTTTAATGGATGTTAAAGAAGAACATAGTGAACGATATGGGATGGATGATCGTGTTTCAGTAGGTTTAATGGAAAATTTAGAAGAACACAGTGAATGATATGGGATGGATGATCATGTTTCAGTAGATTTAATGGATGTTAAAGAAGAACATAGTGAATGATATGGGATGGATGATCATGTTTCAGTAGGTTTAATGGATGTTACAGAAGAACATAGTGAACGATATGGGATGGATGATCATGTTTCATTAGGTTTAAATGGATGTTACAGAAGAACATAGTGAACGGTATGGGATGGATGATTATGTTTCAGTAAGTTTAATGGACGTTACAGAAGAACACACTGAACGATATGGGATGGATCATCCGGTTTAGTAGGTTTAATGGATGTTACAGAAGAACATAGTAAACGATATGGGATGGATGATCATGTTTCAGTAAGTTTAATGGATGTTACAGAAGAACATAGTGAACGATATGGGATGGATGATCATGTTTCAGTAGGTTTAAATGGATGTTACAGAAGAACATATTGAACGATATGGGATGGATGATCATGTTTCAGTAGGTTTAATGGTTAATTCAGAAGAACACATTGAACGATATGGGATGGATAATCATGTTTCAGTAGGTTTAATGGATGTTAAAGAAGAACATAGTGAACGATATGGGATGGATGATCATGTATTAATAGGTTTAAAGGATGTTAAAGAAGAACAAAATGAACGATATGGGATGGATGATCATGTTTCAGTAGGTTTAATGGATGTTACAGAAGAACATATTGAACGATATGGGATGGATGATCATGTTTCAGTAGGTTTAATGGATAATTCAGAAGAACACAGTGAACGACATGGGATGTATGATCATGTTTCATTAGGTTTAATGGATAATTCAGAAGAACACAGTGAACGATATGGGATGGATGATCATCTTCATTAGGTTTAATGGATGTTACAATAGAACATATTGCCCGATATGGGATGGATGATCATGTTTCAGTAGGTTTAAATGGTTGTTACAGAAGAACATATTGAACGATATGGGATGGATGATCATGTTTCAGTAGGTTTAATGGATAATTCAGAAGAACACATTGAACAATACGGGATGGATGATCATCTTCATTAGGTTTAATGGATGTTACAGAAGAACATATTAAACGATATGGGATGGATGATCGTGTTTCAGTAGGTTTAATGGAAAATTCAGAAGAACACAGTGAATGATATGGGATGGATGATCATGTTTCAGTAGACTTAATGGATGTTAAAGAAGAACATAGTGAATGATATGGGATGGATGATCCTGTTTCAGTAGGTTTAATGGATGTTACAGAAGAACATAGTGAACGATATGGGATGGATGATCATGTTTCATTAGGTTTAAATGGATGTTACAGAAGAACATAGTGAACGATATAGGATGGATGATTATGTTTCAGTAAGTTTAATCGACGTTACAGAAGAACACACTGAACGATATGGGATGGATCATCCGGTTTTAGTAGGTTTAATGGATGTTACAGAAGAACATAGTAAACGATATGGGATGGATGAGCATGTTTCAGTAAGTTTAATGGATGTTACAGAAGAACATAGTGAACGATATGGGATGGATGATCATGTGTCAGTAGGTTTAAATGGATGTTACAGAAGAACATATTGAACGATATGGGATGGATGATCATGTTTCAGTAGGTTTAATGGATGTTTAAGAACAACATACTGACCGATATGGGATGGATGATCATGTTTCAGTAGGTTTAATGGTTAATTCAGAAGAACACATTGAACGATATGGGATGGATAATCATGTTTCAGTAGGTTTAATGGATAATTCAGAAGAACACAGTGAACGACATGGGATGTATGATCATGTTTTATTAGGTTTAATGGATAATTCAGAAGAACACAGTGAACGATATGGGATGGATGATCATCTTCATTAGGTTTAATGGATGTTACAGAAGAACATATTGCCCGATATGGGATGGATGATCATGTTTCAGTAGGTTTAAATGGTTGTTACAGAAGAACATATTGAACGATATGGGATGGATGATCATGTTTCAGTAGGTTTAATGGATGTTAAAGAAGAACATACTGACCGATATGGGATGGATGATCATGTTTCAGTAGGTTTAATGGATAATTCAGAAGAACACATTGGACGATATGGGATGGATGATCATGTTTCAGTAGGTTTAATGGATGTTAAAGAAGAACATAGTGAACGATGTGGGATGGATAATCATGTTTCAATACGTTTAAAGGATGTTAAAGAAGAACAAAGTGAACGATATGGGATGGAAGATCATGTTTAAGTAAGTTTAATGGACATTACAGAAGAACACACTGAACTATATGGGATGGATGATCATGTTTCAGTAAGTTTAATGGATGCTACAGAAGAAAATTGTGACCGATATGGGATGGATGATCATGTTTCAGTAGGTTTAATGGATGTTAAAGAAGAACATAGTGAACGATATGGGATGGATGATCGTGTTTCAGTAGGTTTAATGGAAAATTTAGAAGAACACAGTGAATGATATGGGATGGATGATCATGTTTCAGTAGATTTAATGGATGTTAAAGAAGAACATAGTGAATGATATGGGATGGATGATCATGTTTCAGTAGGTTTAATGGATGTTACAGAAGAACATAGTGAACGATATGGGATGGATGATCATGTTTCATTAGGTTTAAATGGATGTTACAGAAGAACATAGTGAACGGTATGGGATGGATGATTATGTTTCAGTAAGTTTAATGGACGTTACAGAAGAACACACTGAACGATATGGGATGGATCATCCGGTTTAGTAGGTTTAATGGATGTTACAGAAGAACATAGTAAACGATATGGGATGGATGATCATGTTTCAGTAAGTTTAATGGATGTTACAGAAGAACATAGTGAACGATATGGGATGGATGATCATGTTTCAGTAGGTTTAAATGGATGTTACAGAAGAACATATTGAACGATATGGGATGGATGATCATGTTTCAGTAGGTTTAATGGATGTTTAAGAACAACATACTGACCGATATGGGATGGATGATCATGTTTCAGTAGGTTTAATGGTTAATTCAGAAGAACACATTGAACGATATGGGATGGATAATCATGTTTCAGTAGGTTTAATGGATGTTAAAGAAGAACATAGTGAACGATATGGGATGGATGATCATGTATTAATAGGTTTAAAGGATGTTAAAGAAGAACAAAATGAACGATATGGGATGGATGATCATGTTTCAGTAGGTTTAATGGATGTTACAGAAGAACATATTGACCGATATGGGATGGATGATCATCTTTCAGTAGGTTTAATGGATAATTCAGAAGAACACAGTGAACGACATGGGATGTATGATCATGTTTCATTAGGTTTAATGGATAATTCAGAAGAACACAGTGAACGATATGGGATGGATGATCATCTTCATTAGGTTTAATGGATGTTACAGAAGAACATATTGCCCGATATGGGATGGATGATCATGTTTCAGTAGGTTTAAATGGTTGTTACAGAAGAACATATTGAACGATATGGGATGGATGATCATGTTTCAGTAGGTTTAATGGATGTTAAAGAAGAACATACTGACCGATATAGGATGGAGGATTATGTTTCAGTAAGTTTAATGGACGTTACAAAAGAACACACTGAACGATATGGGATGGATCATCCGGTTTTAGTAGGTTTAATGGATGTTACAGAAGAACATAGTAAACGATATGGGATGGATGATCATGTTTCAGTAAGTTTAATGGATGTTATAGAAGAACATAGTGAACGATATGGGATGGATGATCATGTTTCAGTAGGTTTAAATGGATGTTACAGAAGAACATATTGAACGATATGGGATGGATGATCATGTTTCTGTAGGTTTAATGGATGTTTAAGAAGAACACACTGACCAATATGGGATGGATGATCATGTTTCAGTAGGTTTAATGGATAATTCAGAAGAACACATTGGACGGTATGGGATGGATGATCATGTTTCAGTAGTTTTAATGGATGTTAAAGAAGAACATAGTGAACGATATGGGATGGATGATCATGTATTAATAGGTTTAAAGGATGTTAAAGAAAAACAAAATGAACGATATGGGATGGATGATCATGTTTCAGTAGGTTTAATGGATGTTACAAAAGAACATATTGAACGATATGGGATGGATGATCATGTTTCATTAGGTTTAATGGATAATTCAGAAGAACACAGTGAACAATACGGGATGGATGATCATCTTCATTAGGTTTAATGGATGTTACAGAAGAACATATTAAACGATATGGGATGGATGATCGTGTTTCAGTAGGTTTAATGGAAAATTCAGAAGAACACAGTGAATGATATGGGATGGATGATCATGTTTCAGTAGATTTAATGGATGTTAAAGAAGAACATAGTGAATGATATGGGATGGATGATCATGTTTCAGTAGGTTTAATGGATGTTACAGAAGAACATAGTGAACGATATAGGATGGATGATTATGTTTCAGTAGGTTTAAATGGATGTTACAGAAGAACATAGTAAACGATATGGGATGGATGATCATGTTTCAGTAAGTTTAATGGATGTTACAGAAGAACATAGTGAACGATATGGGATGGATGATCATGTTTCAGTAGGTTTAAATGGATGTTACAGAAGAACATATTGAACGATATGAAATGGATGATCATGTTTCAGTAGGTTTAATGGATGTTTAAGAACAACATACTGACCGATATGGGATGGATGATCATGTTTCAGTAGGTTTAATGGTTAATTCAGAAGAACACATTGAACGATATGGGATGGATAATCATGTTTCAGTAGGTTTAATGGATGTTAAAGAAGAACATAGTGAACGATATGGGATGGATGATCATGTATTAATAGGTTTAAAGGATGTTAAAGAAGAACAAAATGAACGATATCGGATGGATGATCATGTTTCAGTAGGTTTAATGGATGTTACAGAAGAACATATTGAACGATATGGGATGGATGATCATGTTTCAGTAGGTTTAATGGATAATTCAGAAGAACACAGTGAACGACATGGGATGTATGATCATGTATCATTAGGTTTAATGGATAATTCAGAAGAACACAGTGAACGATATGGGATGGATGATCATCTTCATTAGGTTTAATGGATGTTACAGAAGAACATATTGCCCGATATGGGATGGATGATCATGTTTCAGTAGGTTTAAATGGTTGTTACGGAAGAACATATTGAACGATATGGGATGGATGATCATGTTTCAGTAGGTTTAATGGATGTTAAAGAAGAACATACTGACCGATATGGGATGGATGATTATGTTTCAGTAAGTTTAATAGACGTTACAGAAGAACACACTGAACGATATGGGATGGATCATCCGGTTTTAGTAGGTTTAATGGATGTTACAAAAGAACATAGTAAACGATATGGGATGGATGATCATGTTTCAGTAAGTTTAATGGATGTTACAGAAGAACATAGTGAACGATATGGGATGGATGATCATGTTTCAGTAGGTTTAAATGGATGTTACAGAAGAACATATTGAACGATATGGGATGGATGATCATGTTTCAGTAGGTTTAATGGATGTTAAAGAAGAACACACTGACCAATATGGGATGGATGATCATGTTTCAGTAGTTTTAATGGATGTTAAAGAAGAACATATTGAACGATATGGGATGGATGATCATGTTTCATTAGGTTTAATGGATAATTCAGAAGAACACAGTGAACAATACGGGATGGATGATCATCTTCATTAGGTTTAATGGATGTTACAGAAGAACATATTAAACGATATGGGATGGATGATCGTGTTTCAGTAGGTTTAATGGAAAATTCAGAAGAACACAGTGAATGATATGGGATGGATGATCATGTTTCAGTAGATATAATGGATGTTAAAGAAGAACATAGTGAATGATATGGGATGGATGATCATATTTCAGTAGGTTTAATGGATGTTACAGAAGAATATAGTGAACGATATGGGATGGATGATCATGTTTCATTAGGTTTAAATGGATGTTACAGAAGAACATAGTGAACGATATAGGATGGATGATTATGTTTCAGTAAGTTTAATCGACGTTACAGAAGAACACACTGAACGATATGGGATGGATCATCCGGTTTTAGTAGGTTTAATGGATGTTACAGAAGAACATAGTAAACGATATGGGATGGATGAGCATGTTTCAGTAAGTTTAATGGATGTTACAGAAGAACACACTGAACGATATGGGATGGATGATCATGTTTCAGTAGGTTTAAATGGATGTTACAGAAGAACATATTGAACGATATGGGATGGATGATCATGTTTCAGTAGGTTTTAATGGATGTTTAAGAACAACATACTGACCGATATGGGATGGATGATCATGTTTCAGTAGGTTTAATGGTTAATTCAGAAGAACACATTGAACGATATGGGATGGATAATCATGTTTCAGTAGGTTTAATGGATGTTAAAGAAGAACATAGTGAACAATTTGGGATGGATGATCATGTTTCAGTAGGTTTCAATGGATGTTACAGAAGAACATCTTGAACGATATGGGATGGATGATCATGTTTCAGTAGGTTTAATGGATGTTAAAGAAGAACATACTGACCGATATGGGATGGATGATCATGTTTCAGTAGGTTTGATGGATAATTCAGAAGAACACATTGGACGATATGGGATGGATGATCATGTTTCAGTAGGTTTAATGGATGTTAAAGAAGAACATAGTGAACGACGTGGGATGGATAATCATGTTTCAATACGTTTAAAGGATGTTAAAGAAGAACAAAGTGAACGATATGGGATGGAAGATCATGTTTAAGTAAGTTTAATGGATGCTACAGAAGAAAATTGTGACCGATATGGGATGGATGATCATGTTTCAGTAGGTTTAATGGATGTTAAAGAAGAACATAGTGAACGATATGGGATGGATGATCATGTATTAATAGGTTTAAAGGATGTTAAAGAAGAACAAAATGAACGATATGGGATGGATGATCATGTTTCAATAGGTTTAATGGATGTTACAGAAGAACATATTGAACGATAAGGGATGGATGATCATGTTTCAATAGGTTTAATGGATAATTCAGAAGAACACAGTGAACGACATGGGATGTATGATCATGTTTCATTAGGTTTAATGGATAATTCAGAAGAACACAGTGAACGATATGGGATGGATGATCATCTTCATTAGGTTTAATGGATGTTACAGAAGAACATATTGCCCGATATGGGATGGATGATCATGTTTCAGTAGGTTTAATGGAAAATTCAGAAGAACACAGTGAATGATATGGGATGGATGATCATGTTTCAGTAGATTTAATGGATGTTAAAGAAGAACATAGTGAATGATATGGGATGGATGATCATGTTTCAGTAGGTTTAATGGATGTTACAGAAGAACATAGTGAACGATATAGGATGGATGATTATGTTTCAGTAGGTTTAAATGGATGTTACAGAAGAACATAGTAAACGATATGGGATGGATGATCATGTTTCAGTAAGTTTAATGGATGTTACAGAAGAACATAGTGAACGATATGGGATGGATGATCATGTTTCAGTAGGTTTAAATGGATGTTACAGAAGAACATATTGAACGATATGAAATGGATGATCATGTTTCAGTAGGTTTAATGGATGTTTAAGAACAACATACTGACCGATATGGGATGGATGATCATGTTTCAGTAGGTTTAATGGTTAATTCAGAAGAACACATTGAACGATATGGGATGGATAATCATGTTTCAGTAGGTTTAATGGATGTTAAAGAAGAACATAGTGAACGATATGGGATGGATGATCATGTATTAATAGGTTTAAAGGATGTTAAAGAAGAACAAAATGAACGATATCGGATGGATGATCATGTTTCAGTAGGTTTAATGGATGTTACAGAAGAACATATTGAACGATATGGGATGGATGATCATGTTTCAGTAGGTTTAATGGATAATTCAGAAGAACACAGTGAACGACATGGGATGTATGATCATGTATCATTAGGTTTAATGGATAATTCAGAAGAACACAGTGAACGATATGGGATGGATGATCATCTTCATTAGGTTTAATGGATGTTACAGAAGAACATATTGCCCGATATGGGATGGATGATCATGTTTCAGTAGGTTTAAATGGTTGTTACGGAAGAACATATTGAACGATATGGGATGGATGATCATGTTTCAGTAGGTTTAATGGATGTTAAAGAAGAACATACTGACCGATATGGGATGGATGATTATGTTTCAGTAAGTTTAATAGACGTTACAGAAGAACACACTGAACGATATGGGATGGATCATCCGGTTTTAGTAGGTTTAATGGATGTTACAAAAGAACATAGTAAACGATATGGGATGGATGATCATGTTTCAGTAAGTTTAATGGATGTTACAGAAGAACATAGTGAACGATATGGGATGGATGATCATGTTTCAGTAGGTTTAAATGGATGTTACAGAAGAACATATTGAACGATATGGGATGGATGATCATGTTTCAGTAGGTTTAATGGATGTTAAAGAAGAACACACTGACCAATATGGGATGGATGATCATGTTTCAGTAGTTTTAATGGATGTTAAAGAAGAACATATTGAACGATATGGGATGGATGATCATGTTTCATTAGGTTTAATGGATAATTCAGAAGAACACAGTGAACAATACGGGATGGATGATCATCTTCATTAGGTTTAATGGATGTTACAGAAGAACATATTAAACGATATGGGATGGATGATCGTGTTTCAGTAGGTTTAATGGAAAATTCAGAAGAACACAGTGAATGATATGGGATGGATGATCATGTTTCAGTAGATATAATGGATGTTAAAGAAGAACATAGTGAATGATATGGGATGGATGATCATATTTCAGTAGGTTTAATGGATGTTACAGAAGAATATAGTGAACGATATGGGATGGATGATCATGTTTCATTAGGTTTAAATGGATGTTACAGAAGAACATAGTGAACGATATAGGATGGATGATTATGTTTCAGTAAGTTTAATCGACGTTACAGAAGAACACACTGAACGATATGGGATGGATCATCCGGTTTTAGTAGGTTTAATGGATGTTACAGAAGAACATAGTAAACGATATGGGATGGATGAGCATGTTTCAGTAAGTTTAATGGATGTTACAGAAGAACACACTGAACGATATGGGATGGATGATCATGTTTCAGTAGGTTTAAATGGATGTTACAGAAGAACATATTGAACGATATGGGATGGATGATCATGTTTCAGTAGGTTTTAATGGATGTTTAAGAACAACATACTGACCGATATGGGATGGATGATCATGTTTCAGTAGGTTTAATGGTTAATTCAGAAGAACACATTGAACGATATGGGATGGATAATCATGTTTCAGTAGGTTTAATGGATGTTAAAGAAGAACATAGTGAACAATTTGGGATGGATGATCATGTTTCAGTAGGTTTCAATGGATGTTACAGAAGAACATCTTGAACGATATGGGATGGATGATCATGTTTCAGTAGGTTTAATGGATGTTAAAGAAGAACATACTGACCGATATGGGATGGATGATCATGTTTCAGTAGGTTTGATGGATAATTCAGAAGAACACATTGGACGATATGGGATGGATGATCATGTTTCAGTAGGTTTAATGGATGTTAAAGAAGAACATAGTGAACGACGTGGGATGGATAATCATGTTTCAATACGTTTAAAGGATGTTAAAGAAGAACAAAGTGAACGATATGGGATGGAAGATCATGTTTAAGTAAGTTTAATGGATGCTACAGAAGAAAATTGTGACCGATATGGGATGGATGATCATGTTTCAGTAGGTTTAATGGATGTTAAAGAAGAACATAGTGAACGATATGGGATGGATGATCATGTATTAATAGGTTTAAAGGATGTTAAAGAAGAACAAAATGAACGATATGGGATGGATGATCATGTTTCAATAGGTTTAATGGATGTTACAGAAGAACATATTGAACGATAAGGGATGGATGATCATGTTTCAATAGGTTTAATGGATAATTCAGAAGAACACAGTGAACGACATGGGATGTATGATCATGTTTCATTAGGTTTAATGGATAATTCAGAAGAACACAGTGAACGATATGGGATGGATGATCATCTTCATTAGGTTTAATGGATGTTACAGAAGAACATATTGCCCGATATGGGATGGATGATCATGTTTCAGTAGGTTTAATGGAAAATTCAGAAGAACACAGTGAATGATATGGGATGGATGATCATGTTTCAGTAGATTTAATGGATGTTAAAGAAGAACATAGTGAATGATATGGGATGGATGATCATGTTTCAGTAGGTTTAATGGATGTTACAGAAGAACATAGTGAACGATATCGGATGGATGATCATGTTTCATTAGGTTTAAATGGATGTTACAGAAGAACATAGTGAACGATATGGGATGGATGATCATGTTTCATAGATTTAATGGATAATTCAGAAGAACACAGTGAACGATACGGGATGGATGATCATCTTCATTAGGTTTAATGGATTTTACAGAAGAACATATTAAACGATATGGGATGGATGATCGTGTTTCAGTAGGTTTAATGGAAAATTCAGAAGAACACAGTGAATGATATGGGATGGATGATCATGTTTCAGTAGATTTAATGGATGTTAAAGAAGAACATAGTGAATGATATGGGATGGATGATCATGTTTCAGTAGGTTTAATGGATGTTACAGAAGAACATAGTGAACGATATGGGATGGATGATCATATTTCATTAGGTTTAAATGGATGTTACAGAAGAACATAGTGAACGATATGGGATGGATGATTATGTTTCAGTAAGTTTAATGGACGTTACAGAAGAACACACTGAACGATATGGGATGGATCATCCGGTTGTAGTAGGTTTAATGGATGTTACAGAAGAACATAGTAAACGATATGGGATGGATGATCATGTATCAGTAAGTTTAATGGATGTTTCAGAAGAAAATTGTGACCGATATGGGATGGATGATCATGTTTCAGTAGGTTTAATGGATGTTAAAGAAGAACATAGTGAACGATATGGGATGGATGATCATGTATTAATAGGTTTAAAGGATGTTAAAGAAGGCCAAAATGAACGATATGGGATGGATGATCATGTTTCAATAGGTTTAATGGATGTTACAGAAGAACATATGGAACGATATGGGATGGATGATCATGTTTCAGTAGGTTTAATGGATAATTCAGAAGAACACAGTGAACGACAAGCGATGTATGATCATGTTTCATTATGTTTAATGGATAATTCAGAAGAACACAGTGAACGATATGTGATGGATGATCATCTTCATTAGGTTTAATGGATGTTACAGAAGAACATATTGCCCGATATGGGATGGATGATCATGTTTCAGTAGGTTTAATGGAAAATTCAGAAGAACACAGTGAATGATATGGGATGTATGATCATGTTTCATTAGGTGTAATGGATAATTCAGAAGAACACAGTGATTGATATGGGATGGATGATCATGTTTCAGTAGATTTAATGGATGTTAAAGAAGAACATAGTGAATGATGTGGGATGGATGATCAAGTTTCAGTAGGTTTAATGGATGTTACAGAAGAACATAGTGAACGATATGGGATGGATGATCATGTTTCATTAGGTTTAAATGGATGTTACAGAGGAACACACTGAACGATATGGGATGGATCATCCGGTTTTAGTAGGTTTAATGGATGTTACAGAAGAACATAGTAAACGATATGGGATGGATGATCATGTTTCAGTAAGTTTAATGGATGTTACAGAAGAACATAGTGAACGATATGGGATGGATGATCATGTTTCAGTAGGTTTAAATGGATGTTACAGAAGAACATATTGAACGATATGGGATGGATGATCATGTTTCAGTAGGTTTAATGGATGTTTAAGAAGAACACACTGACCAATATGGGATGGATGATCATGTTTCAGTAGGTTTAATGGATAATTCAGAAGAACACATTGGACGGTATGGGATGGATGATCATGTTTCAGTAGTTTTAATGGATGTTAAAGAAGAACATAGTGAACGATATGGGATGGATGATCATGTATTAATAGGTTTAAAGGATGTTAAAGAAAAACAAAATGAACGATATGGGATGGATGATCATGTTTCAGTAGGTTTAATGGATGTTACAGAAGAACATATTGAACGATATGGGATGGATGATCATGTTTCATTAGGTTTAATGGATAATTCAGAAGAACACAGTGAACGATATGGGATGGATGATCATCTTCATTAGGTTTAATGGATGTTAAAGAAGAACATATTGCACGATATGGGATGGATGATCGTGTTTCAGTAGGTTTAATGGAAAATTCAGAAGAACACAGTGAATGATATGGGATGGATGATCATGTTTCAGTAGATTTAATGGATGTTAAAGAAGAACATAGTGAACGATATGGGATGGATGATCATGTTTCAATAGGTTTAAAGGATGTTAAAGAAGGCCAAAATGAACGATATGGGATGGATGATCATGTTTCAATAGGTTTAATGGATGTTACAGAAGAACATATGGAACGATATGGGATGGATGATCATGTTTCAGTAGGTTTAATGGATAATTCAGAAGAACACAGTGAACGACAAGCGATGTATGATCATGTTTCATTATGTTTAATGGATAATTCAGAAGAACACAGTGAACGATATGTGATGGATGATCATCTTCATTAGGTTTAATGGATGTTACAGAAGAACATATTGCCCGATATGGGATGGATGATCATGTTTCAGTAGGTTTAATGGAAAATTCAGAAGAACACAGTGAATGATATGGGATGGATGATCATGTTTCAGTAGATTTAATGGATGTTACGGAAGAACATAGTGAACGATATGGGATGGATGATCATGTTTCATTAGGTTTAAATGGATGTTACAGAAGAACATAGTGAACGATATGGGATGGATGATTATGTTTCAGTAAGTTTAATGGACGTTACAGAAGAACACACTGAACGATATGGGATGGATCATCCGGTTGTAGTAGGTTTAATGGATGTTACAGAAGAACATAGTAAACGATATGGGATGGATGATCATGTATCAGTAAGTTTAATGGATGTTTCAGAAGAACACAGTGAACGATATGGGATGGATGATCATCTTCATTAGGTTTAATGGATGTTAAAGAAGAACATATTGCACGATATGGGATGGATGATCGTGTTTCAGTAGGTTTAATGTAAAATTCAGAAGAACACAGTGAATGATATGGGATGGATGATCATGTTTCAGTAGATTTAATGGATGTTAAAGAAGAACATAGTGAACGATATGGGATGGATGATCATGTTTCAATAGGTTTAAAGGATGTTAAAGAAGGCCAAAATGAACGATATGGGATGGATGATCATGTTTCAATAGGTTTAATGGATGTTACAGAAGAACATATGGAACGATATGGGATGGATGATCATGTTTCAGTAGGTTTAATGGATAATTCAGAAGAACACAGTGAACGACAAGCGATGTATGATCATGTTTCATTATGTTTAATGGATAATTCAGAAGAACACAGTGAACGATATGTGATGGATGATCATCTTCATTAGGTTTAATGGATGTTACAGAAGAACATATTGCCCGATATGGGATGGATGATCATGTTTCAGTAGGTTTAATGGAAAATTCAGAAGAACACTGTGAATGATATGGGATGTATGATCATGTTTCATTAGGTGTAATGGATAATTCAGAAGAACACAGTGATTGATATGGGATGGATGATCATGTTTCAGTAGATTTAATGGATGTTAAAGAAGAACATAGTGAATGATGTGGGATGGATGATCAAGTTTCAGTAGGTTTAATGGATGTTACAGAAGAACATAGTGAACGATATGGGATGGATGATCATGTTTCATTAGGTTTAAATGGATGTTACAGAAGAACACACTGAACGATATGGGATGGATCATCCGGTTTTAGTAGGTTTAATGGATGTTACAGAAGAACATAGTAAACGATATGGGATGGATGATCATGTTTCAGTAAGTTTAATGGATGTTACAGAAGAACATAGTGAACGATATGGGATGGATGATCATGTTTCAGTAGGTTTAAATGGATGTTACAGAAGAACATATTGAACGATATGGGATGGATGATCATGTTTCAGTAGGTTTAATGGATGTTTAAGAAGAACACACTGACCAATATGGGATGGATGATCATGTTTCAGTAGGTTTAATGGATAATTCAGAAGAACACATTGGACGGTATGGGATGGATGATCATGTTTCAGTAGTTTTAATGGATGTTAAAGAAGAACATAGTGAACGATATGGGATGGATGATCATGTATTAATAGGTTTAAAGGATGTTAAAGAAAAACAAAATGAACGATATGGGATGGATGATCATGTTTCAGTAGGTTTAATGGATGTTACAGAAGAACATATTGAACGATATGGGATGGATGATCATGTTTCATTAGGTTTAATGGATAATTCAGAAGAACACAGTGAACGATATGGGATGGATGATCATCTTCATTAGGTTTAATGGATGTTACAGAAGAACATATTGCACGATATGGGATGGATGATCGTGTTTCAGTAGGTTTAATGGAAAATTCAGAAGAACACAGTGAATGATATGGGATGGATGATCATGTTTCAGTAGATTTAATGGATGTTAAAGAAGAACATAGTGAATGATATGGGATGGATGATCATGTTTCAGTAGGTTTAATGGATGTTACAGAAGAACATAGTGAACGATATGGGATGGATGATTATGTTTCAGTAAGTTTAATGGACGTTACAGAAGAACACACTGAACGATATGGGATGGATCATCCGGTTTTAGTAGGTTTAATGGATGTTACAGAAGAACATAGTAAACGATATGGGATGGATGATCATGTTTCAGTAAGTTTAATGGATGTTACAGAAGAACATAGTGAACGATATGGGATGGATGATCATGTTTCAGTAGGTTTAAATGGATGTTACAGAAGAACATATTGAACGATATGGGATGGATGATCATGTTTCAGTAGGTTTAATGGATGTTTAAGAACAACATACTGACCGATATGGGATGGATGATCATGTTTCAGTAGGTTTAATGGTTAATTCAGAAGAACACATTGAACGATATGGGATGGATAATCATGTTTCAGTAGGTTTAATGGATGTTAAAGAAGAACATAGTGAACGATATGGGATGGATGATCATGTATTAATAGGTTTAAAGGATGTTAAAGAAGAACAAAATGAACGATATGGGATGGATGATCATGTTTCAGTAGGTTTAATGGATGTTACAGAAGAACATATTGAACGATATGGGATGGATGATCATGTTTCAGTAGGTTTAATGGATAATTCAGAAGAACACAGTGAACGACATGGGATGTATGATCATGTTTCATTAGGTTTAATGGATAATTCAGAAGAACACAGTGAACGATATGGGATGGATGATCATCTTCATTAGGTTTAATGGATGTTACAGAAGAACATATTGCCCGATATGGGATGGATGATCATGTTTCAGTAGGTTTAAATGGTTGTTACAGAAGAACATATTGAACGATATGGGATGGATGATCATGTTTCAGTAGGTTTAATGGATGTTAAAGAAGAACATACTGACCGATATGGGATGAATGATTATGTTTCAGTAAGTTTAATCGACGTTACAGAAGAACACACTGAACGATATGGGATGGATCATCCGGTTTTAGTAGGTTTAATGGATGTTACAGAAGAACATAGTAAACGATATGGGATGGATGATCATGTTTCAGTAAGTTTAATGGATGTTACAGAAGAACATAGTGAACGATATGGGATGGATGATCATGTTTCAGTAGGTTTAAATGGAATTTTACAGAAGAACATATTGAACGATATGGGATGGATGATCATGTTTCAGTAGGTTTAATGGATGTTAAAGAAGAACATACTGACCGATATGGGATGGATGATCATGTTTCAGTAGGTTTAATGGATAATTCAGAAGAACACAGTGAACGATATGGGATGGATGATCATCTTCATTAGCTTTAATGGATGTTACAGAAGAACATATTGCCCGATATGGGATGGATGATCATGTTTCAGTAGGTTTAATGGTTAATTCAGAAGAACACATTGAACGTTATGGGATGGATAATCATGTTTCAGTAGGTTTAATGGATGTTAAAGAAGAACATAGTGAACAATATGGGATGGATGATCATGTTTCAGTAGGTTTAAATGGTTGTTACATAAGAACATATTGAACGATATGGGATGGATGATCATGTTTCAGTAGGTTTAATGGATGTTAAAGAAGAACATACTGACCGATATGGGATGGATGATCATGTTTCAGTAGGTTTAATGGATAATTCAGAAGAAAAACATTGGACGATATGGGATGGATGATCATGTTTCAGTAGGTTTAAATGGTTGTTGCAGAAGAACATATTGAGCGATATGGGATGGATGATCATGTTTCAGTAGGTTTAATGGATGTTAAAGAAGAACATACTGACCGATATGGGATGGATGATTATGTTTCAGTAAGTTTAATGGACGTTACAGAAGAACACACTGAACGATATGGGATGGATCATCCGGTTTTAGTAGGTTTAATGGATGTTACAGAAGAACATAGTAAACGATATGGGATGGATGATCATGTTTCAGTAAGTTTAATGGATGTTACAGAAGAACATAGTGAACGATATGGGATGGATGATCATGTTTCAGTAGGTTTAAATGGATGTTACAGAAGAACATATTGAACGATATGGGATCGATAATCATGTTTCAGTAGCTTTAATGGATGTTAAAGAAGAACATAGTGAACAATATGGGATGGATGATCATGTTTCAGTAGGTTTAATGGTTAATTCAGAAGAACACATTGAACGATATGGGATGGATAATCATGTTTCAGTAGGTTTAATGGATGTTAAAGAAGAACATACTGACCGATATGGGATGGATGATCATGTTTCAGTAGGTTTAATGGATGTTAAAGAAGTACATAGTGAACGATGTGGGATGGATAATCATGTTTAAATACGTTTAAAGGATGTTAAAGAAGAACAAAGTGAACGATATGGGATGGAAGATCATGTTTAAGTAAGTTTAATGGATATTACAGAAGAACACACTGAACGATATGGGATGGATGATCATGTTTCAGTAAGTTTAATGGATGCTACAGAAGAAAATTGTGACCGATATGGGATGGATGATCATGTATTAATAGGTTTAAAGGATGTTAAAGAAGAACAAAATGAACGATACGGGATGGATGATCATGTTTCAGTAGGTTTAATGGATGTTAAAGAAGAACATAGTGAACGATATGGGATGGATGATCATGTATTAATAGGTTTAAAGGATGTTAAAGAAGAACAAAATGAACGATACGGGATGGATGATCATGTTTCAGTAGGTTTAATGGATGTTACAGAAGAACATATTGAACGATATGGGATGGATGATCATGTTTCAGTAGGTTTAATGGATAATTCAGAAAGAAACAGTGAACGACATGGGATGTATGATCATGTTTCATTAGGTTTAATGGATAATTCAGAAGAACACAGTGAACGATATGGGATGGATGATCATCTTCATTAGCTTTAATGGATGTTACAGAAGAACATATTGCCCGATATGGGATGGATGATCATGTTTCAGTAGGTTTAATGGAAAATTCAGAAGAACACAGTGAATGATATGGGATGTATGATCATGTTTCATTAGGTGTAATGGATAATTCAGAAGAACACAGTGATTGATATGGGATGGATGATCATGTTTCAGTAGATTTAATGGATGTTAAAGAAGAACATAGTGAATGATATGGGATGGATGATCATGTTTATGTAGGTTTAATGGATGTTACAGAAGAACATAGTGAACGATATGGGATGGATGATCATGTTTCAGTAGGTTTAAATGGATGTTACAGAAGAACATAGTGAACAATATGGGATGGATGATTATGTTTCAGTAGGTTTGTTGGATGTAAAAGAAGAACGGGATGGATGATATGGGATGGATGATCATGTTTCAGTAGGTTTAGTGGATGTTAAAGAAGAACATAGTGAACGATATGGGATGGATGATCATGTTTCAGTAAGTTTAATGGACGTTACAGAAGAACACACTGAACGATATGGGATGGATCATCCGGTTTTAGTAGGTTTAATGGATGTTACAGAAGAACATAGTAAACGATATGGGATGGATGATCATGTTTCAGTAAGTTTAATCGATGTTACAGAAGAACAAAGTGAACGATATGGGATGGATGATCATGTTTCATTAGGTTTAATGGATAATTCAGAAGAACACAGTGAACGATATGGGATGGATGATCATCTTCATTAGGTTTAATGGATGTTACAGAAGAACATATTGCACGATATGGGATGGATGATCGTGTTTCAGTAGGTTTAATGGAAAATTCAGAAGAACACAGTGAATGATATGGGATGGATGATCATGTTTCAGTAGATTTAATGGATGTTAAAGAAGAACATAGTGAATGATATGGGATGGATGATCATGTTTCAGTAGGTTTAATGGATGTTACAGAAGAACAGTGAACGATATGGGATGGATGATCATGTTTCATTAGGTTTAAATGGATGTTACAGAAGAACATAGTGAACGATATGGGATGAATGATTATGTTTCAGTAAGTTTAATGGACGTTACAGAAGAACACACTGAACGATATGGGATGGATCATCCGGTTTTAGTAGGTTTAATGGATGTAACAGAAGAACATAGTAAACGATATGGAATGGATGATCATGTTTCAGTAAGTTTAATGGATGTTACAGAAGAACATAGTGAACGATATGGGATGGATGATCATGTTTCAGTAGGTTTAAATGGATGTTACAGAAGAACATATTGAACGATATGGGATGGATGATCATGTTTCAGTAGGTTTAATGGATGTTTAAGAAGAACACACTGACCAATATGGGATGGATGATCATGTTTCAGTAGGTTTAATGGATAATTCAGAAGAACACATTGGACGGTATGGGATGGATGATCATGTTTCAGTAGTTTTAATGGATGTTAAAGAAGAACATAGTGAACGATATGGGATGGATGATCATGTATTAATAGGTTTAAAGGATGTTAAAGAAAAACAAAATGAACGATATGGGATGGATGATCATGTTTCAGTAGGTTTAATGGATGTTACAGAAGAACATATTGAACGATATGGGATGGATGATCATGTTTCATTAGGTTTAATGGATAATTCAGAAGAACACAGTGAACGATATGGGATGGATGATCATCTTCATTAGGTTTAATGGATGTAACAGAAGAACATATTGCACGATATGGGATGGATGATCGTGTTTCAGTAGGTTTAATGGAAAATTCAGAAGAACACAGTGAATGATATGGGATGGATGATCATGTTTCAGTAGATTTAATGGATGTTTAAGAAGAACATAGTGAATGATATGGGATGGATGATCATGTTTCAGTAGGTTTAATGGATGTTACAGAAGAACATAGTGAACGATATGGGATGGATGATCATGTTTCATTAGGTTTAAATGGATGTTACAGAAGAACATAGTGAACGATATGGGATGGATGATTATGTTTCAGTAAGTTTAATGGACGTTACAGAAGAACACACTGAACGATATGGGATGGATCATCCGGTTTTAGTAAGTTTAATGGATGTTACAGAAGAACATAGTAAACGATATGGGATGGATGATCATGTTTCAGTAAGTTTAATGGATGTTACAGAAGAACATAGTGAACGATATGGGATGGATGATCATGTTTCAGTAGGTTTAAATGGATGTTACAGAAGAACATATTGAACGATATGGGATGGATGATCATGTTTCAGTAGGTTTAATGGATGTTTAAGAACAACATACTGACCGATATGGGATGGATGATCATGTTTCAGTAGGTTTAATGGTTAATTCAGAAGAACACATTGAACGATATGGGATGGATAATCATGTTTCAGTAGGTTTAATGGATGTTAAAGAAGAACATAGTGAACGATATGGGATGGATGATCATGTATTAATAGGTTTAAAGGATGTTAAAGAAGAACAAAATGAACGATATGGGATGGATGATCATGTTTCAGTAGGTTTAATGGATGTTACAGAAGAACATATTGAACGATATGGGATGGATGATCATGTTTCAGTAGGTTTAATGGATAATTCAGAAGAACACAGTGAACGACATGGGATGTATGATCATGTTTCATTAGGTTTAATGGATAATTCAGAAGAACACAGTGAACGATATGGGATGGATGATCATCTTCATTAGGTTTAAATGGTTGTTACAGAAGAACATATTGAACGATATGGGATGGATGATCATGTTTCAGTAGGTTTAATGGATGTTAAAGAAGAACATACTGACCGATATGGGATGGATGATTATGTTTCAGTAAGTTTAATGCACGTTACAGAAGAACACACTGAACGATATGGGATGGATCATCCGGTTTTAGTAGGTTTAATGGATGTTACAGAAGAACATAGTAAACGATATGGGATGGATGATCATGTTTCAGTAAGTTTAATGGATGTTACAGAAGAACATAGTGAACGATATGGGATGGATGATCATGTTTCAGTAGGTTTAAATGGATGTTACAGAAGAACATATTGAACGATATGGGATGGATAATCATGTTTCAGTAGGTTTAATGGATGTTAAAGAAGAACATAGTGAACAATATGGGATGGATGATCATGTTTCAGTAGGTTTAATGGTTAATTCAGAAGAACACATTGAACGATATGGGATGGATAATCATGTTTCAGTAGGTTTAATGGATGTTAAAGAAGAACATACTGACCGATATGGGATGGATGACCATGTTTCAGTAGGTTTAATGGATGTTAAAGAAGTACATAGTGAACGATGTGGGATGGATAATCATGTTTAAATACGTTTAAAGGATGTTAAAGAAGAACAAAGTGAACGATATGGGATGGAAGATCATGTTTAAGTAAGTTTAATGGATATTACAGAAGAACACACTGAACGATATGGGATGGATGATCATGTTTCAGTAAGTTTAATGGATGCTACAGAAGAAAATTGTGACCGATATGGGATGGATGATCATGTATTAATAGGTTTAAAGGATGTTAAAGAAGAACAAAATGAACGATACGGGATGGATGATCATGTTTCAGTAGGTTTAATGGATGTTAAAGAAGAACATAGTGAACGATATGGGATGGATGATCATGTATTAATAGGTTTAAAGGATGTTAAAGAAGAACAAAATGAACGATACGGGATGGATGATCATGTTTCAGTAGGTTTAATGGATGTTACAGAAGAACATATTGAACGATATGGGATGGATGATCATGTTTCAGTAGGTTTAATGGATAATTCAGAAAGAAACAGTGAACGACATGGGATGTATGATCATGTTTCATTAGGTTTAATGGATAATTCAGAAGAACACAGTGAACGATATGGGATGGATGATCATCTTCATTAGCTTTAATGGATGTTACAGAAGAACATATTGCCCGATATGGGATGGATGATCATGTTTCAGTAGGTTTAATGGAAAATTCAGAAGAACACAGTGAATGATATGGGATGTATGATCATGTTTCATTAGGTGTAATGGATAATTCAGAAGAACACAGTGATTGATATGGGATGGATGATCATGTTTCAGTAGATTTAATGGATGTTAAAGAAGAACATAGTGAATGATATGGGATGGATGATCATGTTTATGTAGGTTTAATGGATGTTACAGAAGAACATAGTGAACGATATGGGATGGATGATCATGTTTCAGTAGGTTTAAATGGATGTTACAGAAGAACATAGTGAACAATATGGGATGGATGATTATGTTTCAGTAGGTTTGTTGGATGTAAAAGAAGAACGGGATGGATGATATGGGATGGATGATCATGTTTCAGTAGGTTTAGTGGATGTTAAAGAAGAACATAGTGAACGATATGGGATGGATGATCATGTTTCAGTAAGTTTAATGGACGTTACAGAAGAACACACTGAACGATATGGGATGGATCATCCGGTTTTAGTAGGTTTAATGGATGTTACAGAAGAACATAGTAAACGATATGGGATGGATGATCATGTTTCAGTAAGTTTAATCGATGTTACAGAAGAACAAAGTGAACGATATGGGATGGATGATCATGTTTCATTAGGTTTAATGGATAATTCAGAAGAACACAGTGAACGATATGGGATGGATGATCATCTTCATTAGGTTTAATGGATGTTACAGAAGAACATATTGCACGATATGGGATGGATGATCGTGTTTCAGTAGGTTTAATGGAAAATTCAGAAGAACACAGTGAATGATATGGGATGGATGATCATGTTTCAGTAGATTTAATGGATGTTAAAGAAGAACATAGTGAATGATATGGGATGGATGATCATGTTTCAGTAGGTTTAATGGATGTTACAGAAGAACAGTGAACGATATGGGATGGATGATCATGTTTCATTAGGTTTAAATGGATGTTACAGAAGAACATAGTGAACGATATGGGATGAATGATTATGTTTCAGTAAGTTTAATGGACGTTACAGAAGAACACACTGAACGATATGGGATGGATCATCCGGTTTTAGTAGGTTTAATGGATGTAACAGAAGAACATAGTAAACGATATGGAATGGATGATCATGTTTCAGTAAGTTTAATGGATGTTACAGAAGAACATAGTGAACGATATGGGATGGATGATCATGTTTCAGTAGGTTTAAATGGATGTTACAGAAGAACATATTGAACGATATGGGATGGATGATCATGTTTCAGTAGGTTTAATGGATGTTTAAGAAGAACACACTGACCAATATGGGATGGATGATCATGTTTCAGTAGGTTTAATGGATAATTCAGAAGAACACATTGGACGGTATGGGATGGATGATCATGTTTCAGTAGTTTTAATGGATGTTAAAGAAGAACATAGTGAACGATATGGGATGGATGATCATGTATTAATAGGTTTAAAGGATGTTAAAGAAAAACAAAATGAACGATATGGGATGGATGATCATGTTTCAGTAGGTTTAATGGATGTTACAGAAGAACATATTGAACGATATGGGATGGATGATCATGTTTCATTAGGTTTAATGGATAATTCAGAAGAACACAGTGAACGATATGGGATGGATGATCATCTTCATTAGGTTTAATGGATGTTACAGAAGAACATATTGCACGATATGGGATGGATGATCGTGTTTCAGTAGGTTTAATGGAAAATTCAGAAGAACACAGTGAATGATATGGGATGGATGATCATGTTTCAGTAGATTTAATGGATGTTTAAGAAGAACATAGTGAATGATATGGGATGGATGATCATGTTTCAGTAGGTTTAATGGATGTTACAGAAGAACATAGTGAACGATATGGGATGGATGATCATGTTTCATTAGGTTTAAATGGATGTTACAGAAGAACATAGTGAACGATATGGGATGGATGATTATGTTTCAGTAAGTTTAATGGACGTTACAGAAGAACACACTGAACGATATGGGATGGATCATCCGGTTTTAGTAGGTTTAATGGATGTTACAGAAGAACATAGTAAACGATATGGGATGGATGATCATGTTTCAGTAAGTTTAATGGATGTTACAGAAGAACATAGTGAACGATATGGGATGGATGATCATGTTTCAGTAGGTTTAAATGGATGTTACAGAAGAACATATTGAACGATATGGGATGGATGATCATGTTTCAGTAGGTTTAATGGATGTTTAAGAACAACATACTGACCGATATGGGATGGATGATCATGTTTCAGTAGGTTTAATGGTTAATTCAGAAGAACACATTGAACGATATGGGATGGATAATCATGTTTCAGTAGGTTTAATGGATGTTAAAGAAGAACATAGTGAACGATATGGGATGGATGATCATGTATTAATAGGTTTAAAGGATGTTAAAGAAGAACAAAATGAACGATATGGGATGGATGATCATGTTTCAGTAGGTTTAATGGATGTTACAGAAGAACATATTGAACGATATGGGATGGATGATCATGTTTCAGTAGGTTTAATGGATAATTCAGAAGAACACAGTGAACGACATGGGATGTATGATCATGTTTCATTAGGTTTAATGGATAATTCAGAAGAACACAGTGAACGATATGGGATGGATGATCATCTTCATTAGGTTTAATGGATGTTACAGAAGAACATATTGCCCGATATGGGATGGATGATCATGTTTCAGTAGGTTTAAATGGTTGTTACAGAAGAACATATTGAACGATATGGGATGGATGATCATGTTTCAGTAGGTTTAATGGATGTTAAAGAAGAACATACTGACCGATATGGGATGGATGATTATGTTTCAGTAAGTTTAATGGACGTTACAGAAGAACACACTGAACGATATGGGATGGATCATCCGGTTTTAGTAGGTTTAATGGATGTTACAGAAGAACATAGTTAACGATATGGGATGGATGATCATGTTTCAGTAAGTTTAATGGAAAATTCAGAAGAACATAGTGAACGATATGGGATGGATGATCATGTTTCAGTAGGTTTAAATGGATGTTACAGAAGAACATATTGAACGATATGGGATGGATAATCATGTTTCAGTAGGTTTAATGGATGTTAAAGAAGAACATAGTGAACAATATGGGATGGATGATCATGTTTCAGTAGGTTTAATGGTTAATTCAGAAGAACACATTGAACGTTATGGGATGGATAATCATGTTTCAGTAGGTTTAATGGATGTTAAAGAAGAACATAGTGAACAATATGGGATGGATGATCATGTTTCAGTAGGTTTAAATGGTTGTTACAGAAGAACATATTGAACGATATGGGATGGATGATCATGTTTCAGTAGGTTTAATGGATGTTAAAGAAGAACATACTGACCGATATGGGATGGATGATCATGTTTCAGTAGGTTTAATGGATAATTCAGAAGAAAAACATTGGACGATATGGGATGGATGATCATGTTTCAGTAGGTTTAAATGGTTGTTGCAGAAGAACATATTGAGCGATATGGGATGGATGATCATGTTTCAGTAGGTTTAATGGATGTTAAAGAAGAACATACTGACCGATATGGGATGGATGATTATGTTTCAGTAAGTTTAATGGACGTTACAGAAGAACACACTGAACGATATGGGATGGATCATCCGGTTTTAGTAGGTTTAATGGATGTTACAGAAGAACATAGTAAACGATATGGGATGGATGATCATGTTTCAGTAAGTTTAATGGATGTTACAGAAGAACATAGTGAACGATACGGGATGGATGATCATGTTTCAGTAGGTTTAAATGGATGTTACAGAAGAACATATTGAACGATATGGGATGGATAATCATGTTTCAGTAGGTTTAATGGATGTTAAAGAAGAACATAGTGAACAATATGGGATGGATGATCATGTTTCAGTAGGTTTAATGGTTAATTCAGAAGAACACATTGAACGATATGGGATGGATAATCATGTTTCAGTAGGTTTAATGGATGTTTAAGAAGAACATACTGACCGATATGGGATGGATGATCATGTTTCAGTAGGTTTAATGGATGTTAAAGAAGAACATAGTGAACGATGTGGGATGGATAATCATGTTTAAATACGTTTAAAGGATGTTAAAGAAGAACAAAGTGAACGATATGGGATGGAAGATCATGTTTAAGTAAGTTTAATGGATATTACAGAAGAACACACTGAACGATATGGGATGGATGATCATGTTTCAGTAAGTTTAATGGATGCTACAGAAGAAAATTGTGACCGATATGGGATGGATGATCATGTATTAATAGGTTTAAAGGATGTTAAAGAAGAACAAAATGAATGATACGGGATGGATGATCATGTTTCAGTAGGTTTAATGGATGTTAAAGAAGAACATAGTGAACGATATGGGATGGATGATCATGTATTAATAGGTTTAAAGGATGTTAAAGAAGAACAAAATGAACGATACGGGATGGATGATCATGTTTCAGTATGTTTAATGGATGTTACAGAAGAACATATTGAACGATATGGGATGGATGATCATGTTTCAGTAGGTTTAATGGATAATTCAGAAAGAAACAGTGAACGACATGGGATGTATGATCATGTTTCATTAGGTTTAATGGATAATTCAGAAGAACACAGTGAACGATATGGGATGGATGATCATCTTCATTAGCTTTAATGGATGTTACAGAAGAACATATTGCCCGATATGGGATGGATGATCATGTTTCAGTAGGTTTAATGGAAAATTCAGAAGAACACAGTGAATGATATGGGATGTATGATCATGTTTCATTAGGTGTAATGGATAATTCAGAAGAACACAGTGATTGATATGGGATGGATGATCATGTTTCAGTAGATTTAATGGATGTTAAAGAAGAACATAGTGAATGATATGGGATGGATGATCATGTTTATGTAGGTTTAATGGATGTTACAGAAGAACATAGTGAACAATATGGGATGGATGATCATGTTTCAGTAGGTTTAAATGGATGTTACAGAAGAACATAGTGAACAATATGGGATGGATGATTATGTTTCAGTAGGTTTGTTGGATGTAAAAGAAGAACGGGATGGATGATATGGGATGGATGATCATGTTTCAGTAGGTTTAGTGGATGTTAAAGAAGAACATAGTGAACGATATGGGATGGATGATCATGTTTCAGTAAGTTTAATGGACGTTACAGAAGAACACACTGAACGATATGGGATGGATCATCCGGTTTTAGTAGGTTTAATGGATGTTACAGAAGAACATAGTAAACGATATGGGATGGATGATCATGTTTCAGTAAGTTTAATCGATGTTACAGAAGAACAAAGTGAACGATATGGGATGGATGATCATGTTTCAATAGGTTTAATGGATGTTACAGAAGAACATATTGCACGATATGGGATGGATGATCATGTTTCAGTAGGTTTAATGGATAATTCAGAAGAACACATTGGACGATATGGGATGGATGATCATGTTTCAGTAGGTTTAATGGTTAATTCAGAAGAACACATTGAACGATATGGGATGGATAATCATGTTTCAGTAGGTTTAATGGATGTTAAATAAGAACATAGTGAACAATATGGGATGGATGATCATGTTTCAGTAGGTTTAAGTGGTTGT
>NW_026611318.1:0-22500 GCF_029633865.1 Lampris incognitus
TGAACAGTTTTCTCAGACACTATCCAGTAGGAGATGACATAATACTTTGATATCACATAAAAAAACAAAACCAAATGACACCATGGGCCTTACAGAACCGAGGCTGTTAGCTCAGAGAACCACTGATCATCTTTATATACTTAGCACAAAAAGTAAGGAAATTTGTGTTTGGTAGATTATTTCTTTGTTGTAACAATGCTTCTTGGCAATTAATCTTATACCGTTGGAAAGCCTGTTTATTTCCCTTTTAAATGGTGCCACATTTGTAAGGAACATGCATTTGTGGGATGAGCAGCAGAGCTGAGTATGTGGGTTCCGCCCATGAAAATTTTGCCAAATCTCTGCCAATGCCAAACAGCTTATTTGCTGTTGCTGTTGACTCTTGTTTTGAGCTTTCTGGTACCCAGGTGCTGACAATCAGCTGCCTGATATAAGATTTATTGCCAAGAAGCATTGTTACAACAAAGAAATAATCTACCAAACACAAATTTCCTTACTTTTTGTGCTAAGTTTAGATATCTACAGATTCATCTTTCTGGGAATATAGACAGCGTTTCACCTCTAACGTGTTTACACCCTTCGAGAGAAGTGGCCACAGCTTGGTGCATTTCTCAAAAACTGTGTGTGTGTATATATATACACACACACACACACACACACACACACACACACACACACACACACACATATATATATATATATATATATATATATATACACAGACACACACACACACACACACACACCCACATACTATATATATATATGTCTGTGAAAACTGTAAGAATGTGGACCTTCAGCTCTGTTCCCCCTGTATTGCTGTTGGTACAACTCAGGAGAAGAAAACAGGAAGTACAAAGGAGATATTCTACTTTTTACATTAGCTGCTTGTGATCTACCAATAGCTTGCAATGGGCAGCTGACCAATTGGTAGTCTACGTAGCTTTAATGAAGTTTAGAAGCTGAATGGATGAACCTGCATTATGAATAAAATAAAAAAGCCCTAGAAGGCATATAATAATAATAATAATAATAATAACAATAAACATGTTATTTAAAGGCACCTTTCATGACAGTCAAGGTCACCTTACACCAAATACAATAAAACAAAAGAGTAAAAAACATTAGTGCAATCAACAATAAAACACACAATAACCAATAGAGCATACATCAGCAGGAGGGGAAAAAAATGAATTTGATGCTGTTAAGGCTGTTAGAGTGAGTATGCTAGTTTAAAATGTGGTTCTAAGAGCAGTTTTTGGATAATGTAATGGAGTCCAGTAAGTGGATGTGATGGGGAATGGAGTTCCAGAATTTGGTGCAGCATAAGAGAAAGTCCTGGCACCCGTTGCGCTGAGATTGATGGCTGGTAATGCCAACAGATCTGTGAAGACCCTCAGGGAGCAAGAGGGAGTGTAAGTTTGAAGGCAGTCTGCAGGGGGTAGATTATGAAGCGCTTAATAACATTTTTAAAATTATCCGCTGTGACACAGGAAGCCATTGTAAATGTATCAGCAAGGGAGAGACATGATCAGTGGACTTTGAACGTGTAATAATCTGTGCTGCAGAATTCTGTATGAGTTGAAGTTGGTGAATAAGTTTTTTGGGGATGCCTGCCAGGATCGCATTGCAGTAGTCAATGTGTGATATGACCAAAGCATTGACTAAGACTTCCAAAGAGTGTTGTGTTAAAACAAGGCATAGTCTGGAGTTGTTTCACAGATGCAAAAAGCACAATCCAGGAGACCATTGAGGAAAGGGTACTATCTAGGATAACACCAAGGCTCTTAGCCTGAGTGGAGACAGGTATGATGGCTGCAGCAATGGGGACTGAGCAAATATTAGTTTTTGAGAGTGTAGATTTAGTGCCAATGAGGAATAGGTCAGTTTTACTACTGTTGAATTTCAGATAATTGTTAGTCATCCATATCTGTATATGATGGAGACAAGCAGTGAGGGTATTGGAGGAGAGAGTGGAAGTGGGCTAAGTGGATACATAAAGCTGTGTATCATCAGTATAGCAGTCGAAATGGATACCATAGTGCCAGAAGATGTTGCCAAGAGGGAGAAAGTAAATAATAAACAGGAGTGGCCCCAACACTGAACCCTGTGGAACTCCACGAGGAACTGTTGAACTTTCTGAATGGTAATTCTGAATTTGTATAAAAAATGGAAGAGACGTGTTGAGGCATCAGCTGTGCTCCTACGACCTCCATAGGTTACAGAACTGATGATGATGAGAAAATGTGTCCTGTCTGTAAGGTAGGAAGCAAACCACTGATACACAATGCCCTCAACTCCAATGCTAGCCAGATGATCCATGAGGAGCTGATGGGATATAGTATCAACGGCTGCTGTGAGGGTCAAGGAGGATGAGGATAGAGAGTAGTCTGGAGTCGTCTTAATCAGGGCTGTTTCTGTGCTATATTTGGGCGAAAGCCAGATTGGAATTGTTCAAAGAGATTATTGTTATCAAGGCAGATCTGGGGTTGAGATGCAACTACCCTCTCAAGGATTTTGGAGATGAATGGTAAATTGGAAATAGGCCAGTAGTTGTTTTGGTCAGTAGAATCTAAATTACGTTTTTTCCGAGTTGGTCTGATTATGGCAACCTTCAGTGAAGGGGGATTTGTGCCAGTGGACAGAGAGGAGTTGATGATGGAGATGATCAGCGAGATGATAGAGGGCAGGCATGTTTTAACTAGGGTTGTGAGAATTGGATCCAGGTCACATGTGGAGGTGCTACACTTAGTAATAAGTTCAGAAATGTGATTTTCAGTTGGAAGACTGAAGTCACATAGGGCAGTGGATGGGGACAATTTCATGCTGATGTTAAGTCAGTCTGCGTGACGTTAACAGAGGCTAGCTGCTCATGAATGGTACTAATTTTGAAGTTGAAAAACTTCAAAAAAGCAAAGCATTGTTCATTAGAAAGGTTACTGTTCATATTGATTTCAAAGCAAAGCATTGGTCATTAGAAAGGTTACTGCTCATTGATTTCAGGTGGATTTAGTAACCTTTTTACTGTGGAGAAGAAGAGTTCCAGTATTCCCTTCAATTGTACTGATGATATTTGCATAATAGGATGTTTTAGCTGTTGAACGCGCATTTTTGTAATGGAGTATATGATCCGAATACATTTGTTTGTGAACAGTAAATCCAGCCTTAGTGCAAAGCCTCTCAAGGCACCAACCTATAGCCTTGAGCTGACGTAATTCAGGTGTGTACCAGGGAGCAATATGGGCAAATGAGACAACCTGTGTTTTCAGGGGGCTAAAGTATCAAGTGCAGAAGATAAAATATTATTATAGTAGTCCATAAGATCAGGGAGTGAGGAGGTGAGAGCAGGAATGGGGTTCGAGGTAATTAAACTGCTGAGATCATCTGAATTAACATTTTAATGTTGCGGTATGATATGATACGATACACTTGATTTACTGAGCAGGAGGTTGGTGTTGAATAACACAGCTTTATGGTCAGAGATGGGTAGTTCAGCAGAGGTGATGTTATATGGTGTGATGCCGGAACAACAAACTAAGTCAAGGATAACACCCTAGGTGTGGGTTGTCAAGTTGACATATTGCATTAGATCAAAGCAAAACTCTTTGGTGAACATATTGTCAGTGTCAGGGTTAATGACAGATGAGCCAGTGGAGGGAGCTATCGGACAAAACAGTACTGTGAGGTGCCACCGTAGGCGGAAACGGAGGTTCCGGAAGGGAAGTGTGAGAATGTAAATAGTCACGCGGAGAGGACTGTACGTCTTGATACAGGTTGGCCACTAGCATTCGGCTACCCAGCCTGTTCTGAGGAGGGAGAAACGATCCCAAAACAAATTAAAATTGTCAATAAAACCTATATTGTGAGCCCTGCAGGTGGAGATGAGCCACGTGTGCAGGCTGAGGATTCTGCTAAAACGCCCCGCTCCACAGGCCAGTGTCGGAATAGGACCTGAAGTAAAAACAGACTTTTTCACAAGTATTTAAAAAGCTGAAAAGGTCATTAAAATCCTTTTTGGTTAACTCAAATAGGAATGGATATAGAATTGCATTGCCCATTTTAACAGTGTAGGTGGGGAACAATGGGGACTATATAATACACTGCAAAAAAAAGAAAAAGTTATATGTCCCTTGGACAATCCTGATCAAATAGACCCCTTTTTCCAAATATGATCCTTGGGGTCTTCTCTCACCTACACATTGACTTGACATGAGGCCCTGCCAAGAGTCCTTAGTCACCACCAGCTGCCGATGACTCTCTTTAAAAGTACACGTTAGTCTGAGTACTATTTGCTACACCTGTTTACAACAATGCCCTCTCAAAACCAGACCATCCTCATTGTTGCATTGTTTAGTTCCCTCTCTGTTTTGGTTTTGTCTCTGTTTCCTTCTCTGGACCCCATCCTCTTTTCTATCTCCATCTCCTCCTCTGCAGCTCCACCTCATCCACTGGAACAGCACTCTGTTCAACAGTGTAGAAGACGCTCTGGGCAAGAAGAACGGAGTTCTCATCATCGCTCTGTTTGTACAGGTACACGCCAATGTCAAATCACTTTAACCCTGGGCTGCTAATAATTCGTCAGATTTGATGAAGCCTGGTCTCTGCTGGCTCTGTGGTCATTTTAAGGCAATCTTGAGGATGTCGTGGGCCTAATCCAACAAAACATTCATGAAGGATGGTGCCCACTTGATAAAGTCAATGACCTGCTCTCTCTCTCTCTCTCTCTCTCTCTCTCTCTCTCTCTCTCTCTCTCTCTCTCTCTCTCTCTCTCTCTCTCTCTCTCTCTCTCTCTCTCTCTCTCTCTCTCTCTCTCTCTCCTCCTCTCTCCTCTCTCTCTCTCTCTCCTCTCTCTCTCTCTCTCTCTCTCTCTCTCTCTCCTCTCACACACACACACACCACACACACCACACACACACAGGCTCAACCCTGCAAGATAGTCTAAGTAAATGATTAGATAAATGATTATATGATTAAACGACTTTGCCTTTGAGATAGGCCGCTACATCCGTGACGGTGTAGCCTGATGTTCTCTGTGGCAACGGCTGGCAGGTGGGGTGGGCACATTACATTAACTTACTGTCTGAACTGGTCTTCTGTGTGAGCGCTCATTCTGCAGTATGGGCACAAAGATTTTTTTTTAAAGCATATTGTGTTCATTCATGGGAGTGTTGGCCAGGTGATGTGATGTATTCTCAAACCCTCACCCTCCATTTCACGTCTTCATTGTTATTTCTATCCAGAAAGGATTTTCTCTGCCTGTCGCTGTAGCAGCGACTGGACAGTTTTATTTTAATTTACAGGGCTTTAATCTTACATATGCTGCAGCTGTTATGACCCCTAGTCCCCCACAGGCCTCATTAACGCTGAATCTAATCTACTTTGATCTAATAAAAACAAGAGTGAGTCAACAACTGAATTGGTAAATAATGTGCCTAGAAATTAAGATGCAGATGGTCAATTATAATTGACCATCTGCATCTTAATTTCACATTTTAATTTCACATTTAGGTGTCCTCCAGGAAATATAAATTGTAAAAGAGTATATGTTTTTGGAAACAAAACTCAAGTTAGACTTCTGTATTATCTTTTTTTTTGGGGGGGGGGGGGTTCCCCCCTCCTTTCTCTCCCCCAATTGTATCCAGCCAATTATCCCACTCTTCTGAGCCGTCCTAATCTCCGTTCCACCCCCTCTGCCGATCCGGGGAGGGCTGCAGACTACCCGCGTGCCTCCTCCGATACATGTGGAGTCTCCAGTCGCTTCTTTTCACCTGACAGTGAGGAGTTTCACAAGGGGGACATGACGCGTCGGAGGATCACGCTATTCCCCCCAGATCCTCCCTCCCCCCGAACAGGCACCCCGGACTGACCAGAGGTGGCGCTAGTGCAGCGACCAGGACCCATACCCACATCCGGCTTCCCACCCGCAGACACGGCCAATTGTTTCTGTAGGGACCCCTAACCAAGCCGCAGGTAACACGGGGATTCGAATCGGGCGATCCCCATGTTGGTAGGTGACGGAATAGACCACTATGCTACCCGGACACCCTAGACTTCTGTATTATCATATAACAAACAAAACTTGGACACAAAATACATTTGGAATCTAAACTTAGCACAAAAAGTAAGGAAATTTGTGTTTGGTAGATTATTTCTTTGTTGTAACAATGCTTCTTGGCAATAAATCTTATATCAGGCCACCTGATTGTCAGCACCTGGGGTACCAGAAGCTCAAAACAAGAGTCAATAGCAACAGCAAAATAAGCTGTTTGCATTGGCAGAGAAGATTTGGCAAATTTTTTCATGGGCGCAACCCACATACTCAGCTCTGCTGCTCATCCCGCAAATGCATGTTCCTTACAAATGTGGCACCATTTAAAAGGGAAATAAACAGGCTTTCCAACGGTATAAGATTTGTTGCCAAGAAGCATTGTTACACACAAGAAATAATCTACCAAACATAAATTTCCTTACTTTTTGTGCTAAGTATGTATAACTACTACTACTACTACTTGTGGCTACTCCCGTTAGGGGTGCCCGCAGCAGATCATCCGTGTCCATCTCTTCCTGTTTTCTGCATCTTCCCTCTGTCACACCAGCCACTTGCATGTCCTCCCTCACCACATCCATAACCTCCTCTTTGCCTTCCTTTTTTCCTCTTCCCTGGCAGCTCCATATTCATATCCAGCTACAGTTCTGCACGTCGCCCTTATTCTTGAAAATCGGTACCAGTATGCTTCTTCTCCACTCATAAGGCATCCTCTCACTTTCCAAGATTGAGTTAAACAATCTAGTGAAAAACCCCACTTGCCCCTCTCTCCTAAACATCTCCATGCCTCCAGAGGTATCTGGACCAACTGCCTTTCCACTCTTCATCCTCTTCATAGCTGCCCTCACATTCTCTTTGCTAATCCACCACAGTTCCTGATTCACTATCCCGACATCATCAAACCTTCTCTCGCTCTCATTTTCTTCATTCATCATTATACAGATTCATTGGATTCTATATAACACGGACCCTAAAATTCATCTGCAGTACATCTCATATGTCTCAGCATCTCCAAGCTAAGTCAAACACTGTGATATATTGTAATTGCTTAATTTAACTGTAAAATAAATAAACCCAGTAACAGGGCAAGAGTCTTTCCACAGGGACTGTGATTAGATTAGATTTTACCATGCTGATAAGGTGGGGACCAGCCAGGATCCAGTCCGATTCAAACAGGTGTTAAACTTGATACTTGGATATGACCACTAAAAAAAGACAGGCTCTATGATGTATAAAACCTCTCGATTTGAATCAGGCCAACAGCCTAGTAAAAACTTTCAAGCCATCTCTTATTTTTTGTTCGTAGTTTTACCATAGACAATCCTGACCCAATACTAGGTCAACCCATGTTGTTATCTAGTTGTTATTCAGTCTTGTGCTTCATGTTTTTGACAGCCTCTGTTTTTTTTCAGCTTCCTGACTCTTTCCTTAGAGGATGTGGCAGATCTAAACAATGTTATAGTGACGTGAATGAATGACGTCTATGATGTTTCTTCGTTTCTTAAGCTATAATTAACTTCAGAAGGTGTAGTGACCTGCACGATGACTTGCCCTGCTGTGTATTTCAGATTGGTAAGGAGCACCTAGGTTTGAAGGCCATCACTGAAGTTCTACAGGATCTGCAGTACAAGGTGAGATGAGAGACAAGAGAACTAAACTGAACTGAACCTGAACAAGCAGAATAGAACAGAACTGAACAGAACTGAAATGAACTGAATAGAATAGAACAGAACTGAACTGAAGTGAACTGAATAGAATAGAACTGAACTGAACTGAGCAGAACAGAGCAGAAATTAACAGAACAGAACTGAATAGAACAGAAGTATATCTGTGTTAGTGAATAATAGTGATAACTGTATTTTGTGTCATTGTCTTTTCATCAGGGAAAGACCAAGATAATCCCCTGTTTTAACCCCCAACACTCTGTTGCCTGGTGAGGAGATATTTATGATTTAATCTGAGCCACACATTTATATGTTTTACAGTAAATGACCAATAAAGTCATAATTTTTCTTAAAGTCATATCTTGACATTAACCCCACCAGCCCATACACTCAGCTACCATGGCATGTCTATGTAGCTGTAAACTTTTACTGCATGCTTTTGTCAGTATTGAAGAATATACCTGAAAAACACTTCCTCACGGACATCATGCAAAACATTGTTGGAAATATTTCTAAGTGTTGGCTCTGCCCCCCCCCAGACCCTTTGCTGAGAGACTATTGGGTGTATGAGGGTTCTCTGACCACGCCCCCTTGTAGCGAGAAGGTGATCTGGATCCTCTACCGCTACCCCCCTCACTATCTCACAGATACAGGTAACACAGAGATGCACTTATTTGCTCCTGGAAAATGTATGGTTGCAAATAAGCATTCTTGTCCAACCTGCTAGCATTTAGAAATTATGGAAATATGCAATATTAATTTCTTTTGTTAAATTCAAAGCACAAACCTTTCCATTTTCAGCCACCTGTCCCTTAAAATTTAACAGTTATGTTTTCTATTACAACTGTATGAGGCAAAGATTACGCAAGTTCTGTCCATTTTTGCTGTTTCCTAGATGTAAACAAGTCTGTGGCTGCAAAACTCAGCTAACTTTGCTATTAATAAAAATAACGATGGATTACATTTATGTAACACTTTATCTAGACATCCAAAGCGCTTCACACTGAAGGTAGGAAACTCACCTCAACCACCACCAATGTGTAGCACCTACCTGGGTGATGCACGGCAGCCATTTTGTGCCAGAACGCTCACCACACATCAGCTTGAGGTGGAGAGGGAGGAATCCATCCATTGTCTTAACCGCTTACCCTGCCCTCAGGGTCGCGGGGATGCTGGAGCCTATTCCAGCAGTCATTGGGCGGCAGGCAGGGAGACACCCTGGACAGGCCGCCAGGCCATCACAGGGCCGGCCGACACACACACACACACACACACACACACACACACACATTCATTCCTAGGGAAAATTTAGTACTGCCAATTCACCTGACTTACATGTCTTTGGACTGTGGGAGGAAACCAGAGCACCCGGAGGACACCCACGCAGACTCCGGGAGAACATGCAAACTTCACACATAGGATGACCTGGGACGACCCACCAAGGTTGGACTGCCCGGGGCTCGAACCCAGGACCTTCTTGCTGTGAGGCGACCGGGGTAACCACTGCGCCACCGTGCCGCCAAGGGAGGAATCATTGAGGGAATTACATGGGGGATGATTAGGTGGCCAGGTGGAGAGAGCCAGGTTGGGAATTTTGCCAGGACACCCCCTACTCTTTGCAATGAGTGTCATGGGATCTTTAATGACCACAGGACCTCAGTTTAACGTCTCATCTGAAGGATGGCATCTCCTACAGCACAGGGTCCCTGTCACTGCACTGGGGCATTGAGATTTTTGTTGTCTGTTAGGACCAGGGGAAGACTGCCCCCTACTGGCCCCCCACACCATTTCCAGCAGCAACTCAGTTTCCCGGGAGGTCTCCCATCCAAGTACCAGCCAAGCCCACACCTGCTTAGCTTCTGTAATTTGGCAGAGCCAGGGTACATGTTGGTATGGCTGCCAATGTCAAATTAAGTGAATTTTATTTGCATAGCCCAATATCACAAATATTACAAATACAAATATCAACGTCTTCAAAAGGTTCCCACTTTGACGGGAGGGCTATTCACATGACATGTCCAACTTAGAAACTCATTTATCTGGTGACCCTGGCACCACATGAAGCCTGCCTATTCTTTGTGTATGACAAAAATAAACTCACCTCCTCACCAGTTCTCTCTTCCAGATTCAGGTACATATGACTGCCCCATAAATAATCCCAAAAATAATCACTCCCATATTCTCACAGAAACAGTAAATGCAGACCACTCTTACGGCCACCATCTGACAGATAGAGCTGCAGACTATTCAACTTTCACAAATGACACATACAAATAAAAAAGCGTAAAGCTATAAATTTTGACATCTCCTGAGACGGCTTCTTTCTTCCAACCAGCAGGGTAGGGTGGGGTAGGGTAGGTGAATATGACCCCTCTAAAGGCCCCCCCCCCATTGTTCAGTAATTGAAATATAGATTTATCATTAAAACTATAATGCATTTATATAGCACTTTTCTAGTCTAGCAACCACTCAAAGCACTTTACAGTGTATGGCTCACATTCACCCATTCACACACACATTCATAGCCCAAAGGTAGAGGCTGCCATGCAAGGCACCAACCTGCTTATCAGTGTCTTGCTCAAGGACACTTCAACACGTTCTCTGGAGGAGCCGGGGATCAAACCAGCGACTTTCTGAGTACTAAACGGCCCATCTGTCTCCTTAGCCGGACCAGGCTGCTTAGATAGTCCTCAACAGGGACAAATGCTTGTATATATGGGGCATTTTCACTGCTCCCACCTTACTTCTGATAGAAGACTCACCAGCCTCAACAAATTATGTCTCTCATTACTCCCTCTGAAGGACATGATGACAGACTGTTGTTTAATATGAAAACTTTCAGAAGTGACTCAGCCTTTCACAGTGGAAAGACCTTGGCCCGGCCTTGTCTCTGTTCCCCACCAACAGCAGAGAAACAGACTGCTTACGCTCCACAATAAGGAGAGAAGGCCAGGTGGACATCGCTTTCTGCCTCAAAAACAAACTGGAGCGATAAGTTTAAATGTTCAGATACTGCTAACTCACTGCAGCAGTAAGGGGGATGTGTCAGATAGTCCCCCTGATGGAGACGGACAGCTGAGAGGCTTCTTATCGGGAGATCTAAAACCGTGACGTTTCATTTGCGGTAGGCCCTGGTTGACTCTCTGGATTACTAATCGTACATTTCCTCTGCCTGTATTTTGACTCCCTGTCTCAAAGCCCAGTCCTATATAATAAATACAGGCAACATACAGATCAAATACATTTAGTACATCCATCCATCCATCCATCCATTATCTAAACCGCTTAGCTTGCTCTCAGGGTCGCGGGGATGCGGGACCCTATCCCAGCAGTCATTGGGCAGCAGGCGGGGAGACACCCTGGACAGGCTGCCAGGTCATCACAGTGTTTAAGGACCAGCCCTCAGGATGTTTTCTGCTACCCTTTTTTCACTATTATTTCTTGTTAGCCTTGGGCTGTCACAAGCTGATAACAAACACCCCCAACTCGGCCCCGTTTGGCCTCAGGGGGCCAAAAACCCAATTTTTGGGACATGTTCCTGGCGAAATTATGTAAATGCAAATATTAAGGTACTACAATGGCATAAATAGTCATACAAGTATGAAATTTGGCAGAGAGTATCCTGATACATAGGGGGACGCAAGAAAATAAGATTCTTGGGCTTGCTGCAACTCTATTTTAAGATATCACCCACACCATCCCCAAAAAGACAAAAAAACCATACATACATACATAATACATACATACATAAATATTGCATCATTCTACAGACCCGCTAATGCCCTACTGTAAAAGATCACAGAAACTTATTGATGGATTGATGGCTTGACGTATTGATGGATGAATAGATGAACAGAAAAATGGATTTAATAATGTTAGAGTGAGGTCTTTCTAAGGCTTCCCTTTAGGGATAGAGGGCTTAAAGACAATAAAAACTGACACACGGACCTGCTTGAACAGATGAATAAAAAAAAACGCACGATGGCGTTTTCAGTGTTGCACAAAAAGTTTCAAGCTTGATGCAACGTGCAACTTCCCCGTATGCTTAAGTCAGCATGAGGCAGGCAGCCTCGGACAGACAGCCTGGCCCTCGGGTGTGTTATCACCACTGCTGTGTTCAGACTCTTTCCTGATTTGCTATCGATAATGAGTAAAAAAAAGAAAAGGTGCACACAGAGATTACAAAAGGCTTAAAGACACACATTGGCCCCACTTCCGCTTTCAGTATGTCCTGTATGGCCTCCATGTTTTATTTTCAGACTGACGAATGACAAAGTGAGGGTAATTAAGTAGTATAAAGTTAAACACATTCTGGCTCAATTTCTCCGTCTCGTTCTCCTTTCGCAGACACACACACACACACACACACACACACACACACACACACACACACACACACACACACACACGTATACTGTCTAACTTTACTTCCCACACATTCAGTGGCTTCAGAAACCATACTGAGCTCAACCTGAGGGTCTCTGGCACATCGCCTTTATAACCGCTGCCAGTCAACGAGCCCGCCACTGTGCCTTCAATGGACCGAACCTTTAAAACCAACCTCTTGGCTGACTGGGATGAGCCACCAGGTAGTCTTTTGTAAGCGATATAGATTTTAAACCTTTCACCTGTCCTACTGGTTCTCCTCAAATACAAATGACCTCCAGCCGTTTTGCAGGCCCGTTGAGGCCACGCTCGATTTCTCATTTCAACTTCCTGTTCGGACACTTAATCATGTAAATATCCTTAACTTCAAATGCTGACCCAGTACTTGCATGCGTTCTGTGTGGGATGGAGTCCGGGAAACTCGTGAAGAGACCTGATGATCATATTCCTGCTATGACAGCCCACCATTGCTATATAAATATGGAGGACATGTTATTGTGGACACTAGCCGTGTTTTATGACCGGAGATGGAAGGCCTTTTCCCGTTTCACTAGGATAAGTACATTAAACGTCCACCTAATATCGACTGCTTGTGTGTGTGTGTGTGTGTGAGTGTGTGTGTGTGTGTGTGTGTGTGTGTGTGTGTGTGTGTGTGTGTGTGTGTGTGTGTGTGTGTGTGTGTGTGTGATGTTGTCAGGACTCCTATAAATTTTCACAGCTAATCTAAGCTATAAATTGACAGCAGTGCTCCTTCAATCAGTCATCAATGTGGCAGCTCAGCTGTTGCCCTGTTTGTTTTAGCCAATGTAGCCGTCTATCTACTGTGGGGCTTTTTTCAAGCAACACTATCAAACACTTGTTGCTGTTACTTAAACACTACTTAAATAGTGCCGCCATCTTCCCACACCGCATCGGCCTGAATTCACGTTTGCGGTGGCCTCACCCAGTGTTTCTGCAGTCCATGCAGTGTCTTTGTCCATGTCTGCGTCTGTTTGTCTTCGTTTGATGGCTGGGAGAGCTGGCGCTGGATTGGCTGGGAGAGCTTGGTCTGCTGCGTCCTGTGGACCCAGGGACCACGGCCCTGCCTGGAGCTGCGCCCGAAGAGGTAACACCGAGGGCGGTCTGACATGATGCGGAGGCGGGGCAGGCGAAGCTAACTGTTAGCCAATGCAGAGCGGCAGTTCCGATAACACCGAGGGCGGTCTGGTGGCGGCCTGGCTTAGCCTTGACTGTGTTTTTAGTATCGTCGTGTGGAGTGCAGGAGGTGTGTCGAAGGTGTCTGGTTGGGAAAGCTGGCATTGGATCGGAAACACAGAGGGCGGTCTGACAGGACGCAGAAGCGGGGCAGGCTAAGCTAACTAGTAGCCCATGCAAACCGGCAGTTCTGACAGTCATCCTGGCTGGCATTCGTTCTCCCGGACAGTGATTTTTTTTTAAAAATTTTTTAGTTTAGATATATGTGTTAGTTTGGTTATATGTGTTCTTGTAGTTCTTGGATGTATTTTTGTCTTTGTGTTGCACTACTCTTGGCTGGGGGAAACGATTTTTCATTTCATGTGCGCAAGAGCATGCAATGAAATGACAGTGTTTCTGATTTCTAAATCTGTTTTCCACAAAAAAAAAACAACAAAAAAAAACAACAGAATACTGACTTTTTTGGAGGGGTGGGGTGGGGTTCGTCCTTTTTCTCCCCAATTGTATTCGGCCAATTACCTCACTCTTCCGAGCCTTCCCGGTCACTGCTGCACCCCCTCTGCTGATCTGGGGAGGGCTGCAGACTACCACATGTCTCTTCCGATGCATGTGGAGTCACCAGCTGCTTATTTTCACCTGATAGTGAGGAGTTTCGCCAGGGGGACGTAGCACGTGGGAGGATCACACTATGCCCCCCAGTTCCTCATCCCCCGCGAACAGGCACCCGGACCGACCAGAGGAGGCGCTAGTGCAGCGACCAGGACACATACCCACATCCGGTTTTCTACCCGCAGACACAGCCAATGCGCTCTTTGCACAATCATTTCCACATTCTACCTAATACTGCTTGTGTGTTTCCGGTCTATCGATGGCGCTGTTTTACACCCGTTCTTTGCAGGAGCGCCCAAAGCTCAAAGTAACAGCTGTCCACAGAATTTGCCAGCAAACATCACCAACCAGCAAACTGGACAAGGGCTTTAGGTTGTATGCTGCATCCTACATTCACAATTACGAAGGTAAGAAAACAGCTGATCTGGCTCTTGAGACCCGGACCATTTGATAAATGGAAGGCTCAATCAAAAACCAAAACGCCATCAGCTGGTCATAGCTTGCAAATCTATTCACAAAAGACATACATCAGGCCATTAATTAACACTCAATAAAATCATGTACAATCACCGAAATCATGTTAATTTTAACAAGTATCCTGTCATCTCGTGTGTTACCCAAATCAACATTTGGATCGACAATTTTAACCACCAATGCATCATCGTTATATATCTAGAAACATTGTCAGCGGTCACCACAGTGTAACTCGTGGATGGAGCACAGGGTTCCCAATGACAAAAGTAAACAAACATTAGGCTACACTCACGACAGGATTTTTATAATTTAACTTGTGTCCAATGTTAATGGTTGATGTCAAACAGTTAGCTAACGTTAGGCTAACAGTTACATACAACTTGGACCTAAAGTTACCTGGTATAGAATCGGATGTCGGCGGAGCCTGCGAACCGCTGTAACCCAAACTCTTGCTGGACACGCAACTCCTGCAGTTCCTTTCTCAGGTCTTCAATTTCTTTGTCTTTGTCTTCTACAGATGACAAGGACATGTCCAGTGCAGACGGTTTAGGGACAGAGCAGTAGTCGTGATCCATTGTGCTATCGTGTTGCTCCTCAGGAGGGACTGGATCAGCGGGCCGTTTTGCTCTCTCCCACACTGTGTCATGGTGTCTCAGCAGTATAGTCACTCCATTCAAGGAGCGTCGGTGCAGCACCTTTAACAAGCCTTCTTCGACCATCAAGGGTTGTTGGCTCTATGAGCTGATCAGTGGAGAAGTGTCTGCTACAGACCTTAGTGTGAGAAGTGATGGTGAAATGATCCCGGCGTATGTTTACCAGCCACTGCCTTCTCAGGTCAGGATGGATTGGAAAGCCATGGAAACTTAATATGCTGTTAAACTTGGAGCTAGCCGAACAAAGTGGGACACGGCAATGCTTAGAGTATTTATTTTGTTGTTTTTGAAAATGTTCGGTCTTGGAACTTTTTTTCTGGGTAGACTCGTGATGATGAGCAAACTGTCATGCTAGCTAGCTAGCTCGGTGCCAGCGCGATGTAAACAAAGGGAGTGGAAACGTACAAGCAGTACTATTTCGAAGCGGAACTACGTCACATAGCCTAGTGCATGTAGTGCATTGTGTCTGTAGGGACGCCCGACCAAGCCGGAGGTAACACTGGGATTCAAACTGCAGATCCCCATGTTGGTAGGCAATAGAAGAGACTGCCACACTACCCTGCAGAATACTGACTTTTAATCCTTTGCATAACATATATAATCGTTATATAGCCATCTAAAAAGGAAAACAAAGCATTCAGCTTACCATTGACTCATTCTGGCGAGACATTAGATTGGTCAAAATCTGCATAACGTCTCATATTTTTGCTCTGCTGTAAATCCAGCATGTTTCTTTGGCGTGATGCTGAAAGTCATGTTTATGCTGCAGTAAATCGATCTGCCAAGGTTACCATGGGTAAACACTGTGTTTCCTGTGAGAGTGGTGGTGCCCGGTAGTGCCCATTCATAATAGACTCCAACAGCTCCCCGAACATGATGCCTGAGATAAAGTCACCCTCACGCCGGAGTTGCCACTCAATATTCAAGTTTCAGGCGGTCTCCAAAATTGTCACCTTTGTTTTTGTTATTCTAGATACAGTGATGTATCATGTCTATGTTTTTTTGTAAATATAGTTTGCCCACTTGTTATGCATGTTACATGTAGCTTTCACCAATCCCCATGTGAGCCAGTACTTCTTTTTAAAACATCCATCCATCCATTATCCAAACCGCTTAGCCTGCTCTTCAGGGTCGCAGGGATGCTGGAGCCTATCCCAGCAGTCACTGGGTAGCAGGCAGGGAGACACCCTGGACAGGCCGCCAGGCCATCACAGGGCCGACACACACACATTCACATCTCGGGACAATTTAGTATTTACCTGACCTACATGTCTTTGGACTGTGGGAGGAAACCGGGGCACCGGGAGGAAACCCACGCAGAGAACATGCAAACTCCATACAGAGGATGACCCAGGACGACCCCCAAGGTTGGACTATCCTGGGGCTCAAACCCAGGACCTTCTTGCTGTGAGGCAACTGTACTAACCGTTGCGCCACAGTGCCGTCCTTTTTAAAAAGTTATAAGCCAAACACACAAACTAACTCAATGTAGTTTTTCACGCAGGGTGGCTTTGCCTACCAAAACATCCCTGTGCTCCAACTATCAGGGAGCCTAAACTGGATGGCTGTAGTTTGTCATCTTGGGGTCCAAACCCATTAAAACATACTGGTATTCATGTCCCAAAGGGAGGATCTTCAGCCAGGGTCTGCAGCACGATTAAGATCTATAATAATCTCTCTCTCTCTCGCTCGCTCGCTCTCTCTCTCTCTCTCTCTCTCTCTCTCTCTCTCTCTCTCTCTCTCTCTCTCTCTCTCTCTCAAACACACACAGATGCACATGTATTCCCTTTCTCCCTCTTGTTTTCTGTCTCACTGTCAGTTAAACACATCTACACAATACACACCACTATGCACACATTCTCATGGAGGAGGATATTCAACAGAAGAGTGAATAGTTCACTTCCTGGGGCAGTGTATACTGGGTAAATAATGACAGCTCCATAGGGGTGGGTATCTGTGAAAAACAGGAGAGGAAGAGGGCTCTGGAGAAGATGTAGAAGAGATGGAATAAAACAAATATAATGGATAAACATTTGCATAGGGTGATTGGTCGTCAAGTCATTAAAGGGTATGGCTTCTCCACTGCCATTATTTGAACAGATATTACAAGTGCTTTACAACTTGTAATGCCACTCTCCAATTGCTGTTTATGCTGTTTGAGTTGTTCTTCTAAAGGACTACACATATTTCCTCTTCACACTAGTTTGACCCTGTAACATAATGCTGTCTCACTTCTCAACATTACTGTTTTTAGTCATGTGTATCAGAAATTAACAGAGAGAGATGCCTGGATTGTGGACTTCGTGTTGTGCGATATTTCATAGAGCAATACATGTGAATTATGAACTTCATATTGTTCATGTGTTTGATGCCCAGGGTGTAAATGTAAATGCAAAGTTCTGTTTCAAAGGACCCACCAGTAGAGCTGAATATCATTGACCAAACCTCCAAAACTGGGGCGTCCAGGTAGCATAGCGGTCTATTCCGTTGCCTACCAACACGGGGAGCACTGGTTCGAATCCCTGTGTTACCTCCGGCTTGGTTGGGCGTCCCTACAGGCACAATTGGCTGTGTCTGCGGGGGGGAAGCCGGATGTGGGTATGTGTCCTGATCGCTGCACTAGCGCCTCCTCTGGCTGGTTGGGGCACCTTTTCAGGGGGAAGGGGGAACTGGGGGGGAATAGCGTGATCCTCCCACGTGCGACGTCCCCCTGGCGAAACTCCTCACTGTCAGGTGAAAAGAAGCGGCTGGCGACGCCACCTGTATCGGAAGAGGCATGTGGTAGTCTGCAGCCCTCCCCGGATTGGCAGAGGGAGTGGAGCAGTGACCAGGACAGCTCGGAAGAGTGGGGTAATTGGCCAAGTATAATTGGGGAGAAAAAGGGAGAAAAATCTAAAAAACAAAACAAAACACACAACTCCAAAACTGGTCTCAATGTTCTGCGTTAGTTCTCTCTCTCTCTCTCTCTCTCTCTCTCTCTCTCTCTCTCTCTCTCTCTCTCTCTCTCTCTCTCTCTCTCTCTCTCTCTCTCTCTCTCTCTCTCTGTGTAGATTGAGGAATTTCGCAGACTGCGGTCCCATATCAAAGGGGCGGAGCTTCCAGAAGGGAATGATGGGTTGTTGGGGGACAATTTCCGCCCTACCCAGCCACTCAGCGACAGGATAGTTCGCGCTGCCTTCCAGTGACAACGGCCCCCTTCCACCCCCACCCCCCAACCCACAACAACTTCAGGATCCTTCAATCACTTCAAAGGTAATTATGTGTCAAACACCCCCTGTTGTGGTCTGCTCCATCGTACATACAGTAAAGTAGCCTACAATCCATTCATAATGGCCCCCTGACCCCCCCCCCCCCGCTCTTTAAGTACTTGGCTTAAAGGTGGTAACCTAAAATGTCCCACCCTCAGACATCCACCAACAGTTAAAGGTAAAAACGTTATAAACCGCAAACAGCTCAGCAAACACTTGCTTTCAATGATAAGTAAACTGTTCCTCTGCCAGGCAAACATCCATAGACATGGCGAGATCAAGACATGCAAGGGCAACGGGGAAACTACCCTTCAACTGGATAAGCCCGGCTCAACCACCCGCACTGCAGAAGTGTCTTTGAGCAAGGCAGTGACTGTAAACATCCCTTTGACAGGGGGCAAGCAAATAGAGAGAGAGACAGAGACAGAGACAGAGACAGAGACAGAGACAGAAAGAGAGAGATATTATCATGACAGTACATTACTGCTAGATTTAGATGTTTTCTTATGTCAGATGGAGGTATTTGGAATTAACAACGCCAGAACTATCTTATCGATCTCACCCTGCATTTGTAGGCTGAATCTGTTTGCTGTTAACTCATGCACAGTTGTATTAAAACAAGAATATGAGACAAATAACTTGATCACGGGTGAAAGTATCTTTAGATGACATCATCGGCCATAAAGAACCACTTTGCAAATTCATGGGTCAAGTCAAGGACCAAGACACACTTCCACCCAACTAAACGTCTACTCGGGGAATTACTTTTAATGGAAACAGGTGAGGCTCCCCCAGAGGACGGTGTAGCGAATAATGGATCAGGCCTAGAGAGGATCGGTCGAATAACCTAACCCAGTTCAGTTACTAATCTGGGACTGGAAGGCTGCGAAGGGATCCGTTTTTTGTTTTTTTTTCTAGCGCGGTTGAACTGCGACAGGGGTTTTGTGCTCAGAGGAGACTGGAGAATAAAATAATAATAAAAAGACAAATGAGACTTCAATACTGGTGTCCTGGGTTTGAACTATTGAGGGCACAGATGAGAAGTAGGTCTGTAGTGTTAGTGGCCCAGAGATTTGAAATTGGAGCTGTTTTGGGCTGATCTTATGTCAGCATTGCTCCACATACTTCCCAAACAAGCCTCCAGATGCTGCGAAACACGTTTTGGTGAGTCATTTTGAAAGCGACTAAGACTTTAAGAAAAAGCCTTTAAGGCTTTATTAATGAAACTGTTGTCTCTTTGCAACATTTGTAGTTAAGACCACAGTGTAAAGATCACTGTGGCATCTCATCGTCACTTTTTAATGGGGAAGTGGACGGCTCAACTAGAGGAGATAGATGTGTTGTTTGTGCTTTACTAATGGCAGTGGGTTTTCCAGCGTGTGAGGGTTGTCACTGTGAAACAAGAACGCGTAAAGGCAAAAAAGGTGTAAAGGTAAAGAATGTGTAAATGTGTACGTGTGTTTTCTTGTACTTCTATCGTTGAGAGGACCAGTATGAAACTTTGACCATAATTTTTACCAAGTGAGGACATTTTGGCTGGCCTTCACTCAGTGCTGCCAATTTCACAACTTTGTCGCTAGATTTCGTGAGTTTTTGACCTTCCCTAGTGCCTAAAAATCTTATCTAGTGGGGCGTCCGGTTAGCGTAGCGGTCTATTTGCCTACCAACACAGGGATTGCCGGTTCGAATCCCTCTGTTACCTCCAGCTTGGTTGGGCATCCCTACAGACACAATTGGCCATGTCTGCTACCCCTTGCTGTGTCCCCAGGGAGCGGCGGTGAGGGCTGGGAGGGTAGCAGCATGTACACATACTGCTGCCGGTTGGCAAAGAAAATCCTGTCTGCTCCCACTGCCAATGCGCGGTAGTCCTTGGTGTCGGACAGCGGTGAACTGGCCAGGGCGGTCCGCACAGGCACTGGAAGTTGTTGCAGGAAAACGTGGGTGAAGAGGAAAGCAGGATTAGCTGAGCCCAAAATGGCTCACATCCTTTCCATCAGGTCTGATGGCTTGCTATCGCTGAGGCCATTAAGTGACAGAATCTGGTCAGCATTCTCAATTTCCAACAGCTCGAAGGATTTCAACAAAAAGGCTCTGACGGCATCATAATTGCCTGTCGCCGGAGGGTCGTCAAGTAAGCCAAGAGCCCGTGTGGCTGTTGAGGGATCCAATGCCACTACCACATAATAATACTTTGTGGAGTCATCGGTGATTCCTCCGAGTTGGAACTGGGCCTTGATGTGCCGGAACCACGACATTGGACTGTTCTGCCAGAATTCGGGCAATTTTAGCACCACAGCGTATATTCTAGCACCGCGGCCCGCTGTGTTAGCCTCGTTGGAAATGATGGCACTGGTAGCTTCGTCTACTACTACTATTACTACTGCTACTTTCGGCTGCTCCCGTTAGGGGTCGCCACAGCAGATCATCCGTTTCCATTTCTTCCTGTCCTCTGCATCTTCCTCTGTCACACCAGCCACCTGCATGTCCTCCCTCAGCACATCCATAAACCTCCTCTTTGGCCTTCCTCTTTTCTTCTTCCATGGCAGCTCCATATTTAGCCTCCTTCTCCCAATATACCCAGCATCTCTCCTCCACACATGTCCAAGCCATCTCAATCTTGCCTCTCTTGCTTTGTCACCAAACTGTCCAACCTGAGCTGTCCCTCTAATCATTCCTAATCATGTCCTTCTTCGTCAATCCCAATAAAATCTTAGTATCTTCAACTCTGCCACCTCCAGCTCTGCCTCCTGTCTTTTCGTCAGTGCCACTGTCTGCAAACCATATAACATAGCTGGTCTCACAACCATCTTGTAAACCTTCCCTTCAACTCTTGCTGGTACCCTTCTGTCGCAAATTGCTCCTGACACTCTTCTCCACCCACTCCACCCTGCCTGCACTCTCTTCTTCACCTCTCTTCTGCACTCCCCATTACTTTGGACAGTTGACCCCAAGTATTTAAACTCATACACCTTCATCACCTCTACTTCTTGCATCCTCACCATTCCACTGTCCTCCCTCTCATTCACACATATATGTATTCCGTCTTGCTCCTACTGACTTTCATTCCTCTTCTCCCCATTGCATACCCCCACCTCTCCTCAACCTTCACCCTACTCTTGCTACAGATCACAATGTCATCTGCAAACATCATAGTCCATGGAGACTTCTGCCTGATCTCGTCTGTCAACCTGTCCATCACCATTGCAAACAAGAAAGGGTTCAGAGCCGATCCTTGATGTAATCCGATCACCACCTTGAACCCATCTGACATTCCAACTGCACACCTATTCACCATTGTCACACTTCCCTCATACATATCCTGCACCAGGATATCTCTCTGACTATCCCACTTCTTCTTCGCCAACCTCTTCCTCTGTATACTTTGCTTTACGTCCTCATTCCACCACCAAGTCTCCTTGTCTTTCTTCCTCTGTCCTGATGACACACCAAGTGCCTTCCTAGCTGTCTCCCTCACTATTTCTGTAGTGCTTGCCCAGCCATCCGGCAACTCTTCACTACCATCCAGTGGCTGTCTTAACTCCTGCCTGAACTCCACACAACAGTCTTCCTTCTTCAACTTCCACCATTTGATCTTTAGCTCTGCCTTCCCTCGCTTCCTCTTCTTGGTCTCCAAAGTCATCTTACAGACCACCATCCGATGCTGCCTAGCTACGTTCTCCCCTGTCACCACCTTGCAGTCTCCAATCCCTTTCAGATCACACCTTCTACATAAGATATAGTCCACCTGTGTGCACTTTCCTCCATTCTTATAGTACGTCACCCTGTGTTCCTCCCTCTTCTTGAAATATGTATTCACCACAGCTATTTCCATCCTTTTCACAAAATCCAACCCCATCTGTTCTTCCACATTTCTCTCCTTGACGCCATACCTACCCATTGCCTACCCATCACCTCCTCATCACCTCTGTTCCCTTCACTGACGTGCCCATTGAAGTCCGCTCCAATCACCACTCTTTCCTCCGTGGTTACACTCTCCACCACTTCATCCAACTCACTCCAGAATTCTTCTTGCTCTTCTATCTCACACCCAACTTGCGGGGCATATGCGCTGTTAACATTCATCAATACACCTTCGATTTCCAGCTTCATACTCATCACTCTGTCTGACACTCCCTTCACCTTCAGCACACTCTTGACATACTCTTCCTTCAGAATTACCCCTACCCCATTTCTCCTCCCATTCGCACCAAGGTAGAAGAGTTTGA
>NW_026611318.1:27500-40634 GCF_029633865.1 Lampris incognitus
GCACTCTCCAATACATTCAGTACAACTTTGAAATAAACAACATTGGGGGGGGGGGAGCATACCATACGGTGCCAGTATAGACAGGGCACTGTATACTTATTCAGTGGAAACAAAACATGGGTGTTCCCGTGTTGGCAAATAATCTTTATGGTCATAATGACGTCCTGATTCACACAAAAACACCATTCAGGAATCTGTTATTCATTGTTCTATGACACCACGATGGATGGATGGATGGATGTAGGCAGGGGAGGAAACACTATAAAGAAGAACTGGCTGAGGAAAAAAAGGAAAAGAACGTGTTACGAAGCAATTAAAATATTTCACACCTTTTTCAGAGGTAAAGAGTGAAAGAGTGAAAGACTGACAAGCACACAAAGCTGTGTGGAAACTGTTTTTAGACAGCAGCCTGGTGAATAAAAATAAGAATATAAAACTTAAAGTGACCGAGTATGACTTTAAACTAATTGTCACTGCCCCAAGGACCCTGTAAGACCTCCTGGAGGGCCTTTGGGGCCCCAAGGGCCCTGCACTGAGAATGTGTGGTCTGTTAACTTATGTGTGTGTGTGTGTGTGTGTGTGTTAGTAAGTTGTAAATGGACTGCATTTATATAGTATAGCACCCATAGGAAACCCACGCAGACATGGGGAGAACATGCAAATTCCACACAGAAGACGACCCGGGACGACCCCAAAGGTTGGACTACCCCGGGGCTCCAACCCAGGACCTTCTTGCTGTGAGGTGACTGCGCTAACCACCGTGCCACCGTGCCTCATAACATACAATGCTAAACAAAATAACAAAAAGGCATGAACTGAGAAACCCCTCTCATAGAACAACACCAAAAACAGGGGAGTAATGGCAAATAAAAGCGATAGAATACAAAAAAAGCCACAAGCAAATGAAAGTTTGAAGACGCCTTAAGAGATTTCAGAGTTAGTACCGGCTCTAATGGTTCAGGTTTGACTCCTCCAGAGTTTGGGAGCCTCAATAGCAAATGAACAGTCCACTCTAGATTTCAACCAAATGACCACAAGCATTAAGACTCCTGTTTAGCAGAAGGAGAGAGAATCCATCGAGGGCGAACTCCAAGATACCCACCCACCGCTGAAGTAGGGGTGTAAGTTACGAGTTTCATCACGATATGATATTATGTCGATTCTTTGGATAACGACACGATATTTGCTGATATAACAAAGTCTGCCACGATACGATTTTGATTCAATTCAGGGGCCTGCGATTGATATGAGACGATATCATATGCCCGATTACAGTTACATCAACTCACAAAAAGCAACCAAAATACAATTTGACAATGTTATTACTGAGCTCTACCAGACATTTTAATGAAAAATAATCTCTTCTTTTTAATAATAAGAATAAAAATAGACCTCCTGTTGTTCACTATATAGTTGAGTGGCGGCATGGCTCAGGAGGCAGAGCGGGTCGTCTAGTAATCGGGAGGTCACTGATTCAATCCCCGGCTCCTCCAGGGAGCGTGCCGAAGTGTCCTTGAGCAAGACACTGAACCCTTAACTGCTCCTGATGAGCAGGTTAGTGCCTTGCACGGCAGCCTCCACCATCAGCGTATGAATGTGTGTGTGAGTGGGTGAATGTGAGGCACATGCTGTACAGCACTTTGAGTGGTCGCTAGACTAGGAAGGCGCTGTATAAATGCAGCCCATTTACTATAAAGTGCCACATTTCTCATGTTTAAGTGCAAATGTTTTTCATCAGTTAACTGAAAGAGCCCTTTCTATTGTGAACGTATGCTATGCACATCTATGCTTCATCACCTTGGCTTTACAGGCTTCTATCTGTGTGCTCAGTGGTTTAAATGGTAAAGGGACTGCATTTATATACAGCGCTTTTCTACTCTACCGACCGCTCAAGGCGCTATACAGTCTATACCTCACATTCACCCATTCACACACACATCCATACACTGATGGTGGAGGCTGCCATGCAAGGCACCAACCTGCTCATCAGGGGCAGTTAGGGGTTCAGTGTGTTGCTCAAGAGCACTTCAACATTTTCTCTGGAGGAACCGAGGATCGAACTAGTGACCTTCTGATTACTAGACCACCCGCTCTACCTCCTGAGCCATGCCGCTCCATGAGATGTTGAGCTTTAAAATGTTCACATCCTAGATGGCCTGGTGGCCTGTCCAGGGTGTCTCCCCGCCTGCCGCCCAGTGGCTGCTGGGATAGGCTCCAGCATCCCCGCGACCCTGAGAGCAGGATAAGCGGTTTGGATAACGGATGAATGGACATCCTGGGTGTATCGTGCAGATGTTGATGTGGATCGACGTTTTCACTTTGCGTCGATGAAATTGGAATGTTGATCGTTGAATCGATACATCGGTCCAAATAGATGGATTGTTACACCCCCTACTGCTGAGGTCCGCCAATCACTACGGAGCGATGCATGGTGAGAAAATCTGCACTTAAACAATGCTCCTCCTCATCAGCCAAAGTTTAAAATGTCACTGGACACCTGATTGAAATCAACAAAAAAAACAAAAAACCCCAACTTGTTATCCACAACAACCACTACAAGTTGATTTTCATCAGCTTTGCCAGTATTTTAGATGTGAAGGGGCGTCTTGAAATCTGCCTGTAATTCTGTGGCATCGGGGAAGGATCGAGGCCGGGTTTCTTCAGGAGGAGATAGAGAGCGGCCTTCTTGAAAGAATTCGGCAAAGGACGAGTGAGCGGTAGTGTGTGGACTTGGGGGGGGGGGTATCATCCAGAATATCCATCAAAAAGCTGGAGGGGGTTATGTCAAGAGGACCGGAGGACAGTCACACGTGTGACACCACGCCAGGGAGATCCTGAAGAGAGATCGCACAAACCGGTTGAGTTGAACAGCAGAGATAGCGTTCAGTAAGGGAGGGGAGATGTCACATATCACCTCTGATGAACCCAGTTTAGCTAAAGCTGCCATGAGGCGTTTTGGATTTTTGTTGACTTTGCACACCCCTGTGGACAGAGAATACATACAGACGGGTGACAAATCAGAGGAAAAACCTACATAAAGTGTCTGATAGCCCTTTTCCACCGACGCAGTGCTGGGTCCAGTGCCTAATCTAGAACCACTTCCATATGCGTTTCCACCAAACAAGACTGGTGCCGGTGCACGGATCCCCAAAATTGCAGGTCCAAAAGTTGGCACCACTGGCATCAGCGTCTGTGGGACAGGCTACTGCAAGAAGTTCACCGCCATTTTGATAAACCATAAAATCTAAATGGCGGAAGAGAAAGCACATGCATCAAACAACTAGCAACTCCTTGTAACTGCAGCTGTAATGCAGCTGCATCGAAGCCATTGCTTGGCTAACAAACTCAGACACGACACCAACCCGTCATCGAGAACAGAATCCGTTATCTGTTACGAATGCTGTTCGTGGTTGCAGCACACAGGCGACCTTCAAATGCAAGGTGTCATGACTTTAAAAGTAAAATTAGAAAAAGCAAGCAAGCCAGATGCCTTGTGTCCACCATGATTTTTTTCCTCACGGAAATGAACTGTGATGGGCTGGTGGCCTGTCCAGGGTGTCTCCTTGCCTGCCGCCCAATGACTGCTGGGATAGGCTCCAGCATCCCCACGACCCTGAGAGCAGGATAATGGATGGATGGATGGATGGAAATCAGCCCAACTTCTGCTACATAACACTTGGTTCTTGAACCTGTCGAAATGCCGGTTCTCAAAAGGCACCAATGCAGAACTGGCTCTGCACCGGCACCGGCCTGGTGGAAAAGAGGTGTTGGGCCATCAAGAGCCTCCAGAACATCTTCAGTGCTCCTTGTCATAGATTCTTCAGGTCTCTGAACTCTACTGGAGGGATGGAGCACCATTCTTCCAAAAGATATTCCCTCATTTGTTGTTTTGGTGGTGGAGAGTGCTGTCTAACACGTCGGTTCAAAATCTCCCATAGATGTTCAACTGGGTTGAGATCTGGTGACAGTTAAGGCCAGAGCATATGATTTACATTATTTTCCTCCTCATCAAACCATCCAGTGACCCCTCGTGCCCTGTGGATGGGGGCATTGCCATCCTGGAAGAGACCACCCCCATCAGGATAGATATGATTCATCATAGGATAAAGGTGATCACGCAGAATAACTTTGTATTGCTTTGCAGTGACCCCCGTCCCTCTAAGGGGACAACAGGACCTAAACCATGCCAGGAAAATGTCTCCACAGCACCCTCACTGTAGGGGTCAAGCATTTTTCCTTTCATTTGTCACCCGTCTGTATAAATATGTATATATCAGTATGGTCTCTCTTTTTGAGCCCTTTCTGGTGCAAAATGAGCCCGAATGACTTATAAAACATAACCAGTGGCGCTGCAAAACTTTAACAGCCACTGGTGGAAACTATAAAAGCTCATCTGTACTTTTCCCAAGCTCTCAACTGTGAAGGCTAAGCTGCAAGTCATTTCGCAGTTTGATGGACTGTATTAGCCTGACGTCGTTAGTGCCGACATGGACGGAGCGGTGCGGGCAGGGCACATGGGCACATGGGCACATGGGCACGAGCCTATCAGAGGGATGCCGGCATGTGACCAGTAATATCTATAGTTCTAAAAGCCAGAGGAATATGGCGCACAGCGCCTCGGAGGACTCCCACAAACCTGGTGATGGAGTCAGCAGCCACCAGCAGCTTTGTATTGCTGTTACGGGAGCCGCCATCACAGAGAGTGGGGTGGGGGGGGGGGGTGATGGGGGGGGTGGAGACATTTAGTAACAGCGTTCTCGGTAGTAGACTGTTGTGGTAGGGAGGGGGCTTGTTATGGAGACATGTTGGAGTGGGAGACTGTAACTGTATATGAGAGAGGTGTAGATTTTCTTTAAGTGTGTGTGTGTGTGTGTGTGCGTGTGTGTGTGTGTGTGTGAGTGTGAGTGTGTGTGTGTAATTCTTTCACTGTTTGCAAACCTCCTGACCATCTGTCTGATCCTGTGCCACAATTGACCCTCTGTGACCCTTTGTGAGTGTTTATGTAGCTGTGTGTGTGTGTGTGTGTGTGTGTGTGTGTGTGTGTGTGTGTGCGCGCAAAAGAGGGAGAGAGATATTGTGTATGTGTGTGTGTGTGTGTGTGTTGGCCAGGGTCACATTGGAACACACATTATGAAATGAATAATTGAACTGAATATGAACAGGAACAATAGAAAGAGTGAGTGAGAGAGAGAGAGAGAGAGAGAGAGAGAGAGAGAGAGAGAGAGAGAGAGAGAGAGAGAGAGAGAGAGAAAGAGAGAGAGAGAGAGAGAGAGAGAGTGAGTGAGTGTGAGAGTGAGTGGGTGAGTGAGTGAGTGAGTGTGTGTTAGAGAGAGAGAGGGAGAGTGAGAGAGAGAGAGTGAGTGGGCGAGTGAGTGAGTGAGAGAGGGGGAGAGAGTGAGAGAGCAAGCGAGTGAGTGAGACATAGAGCGAGTGAGTGAAAGAGTGAGTGAGTGAGTGAGTGAGTGAGTGAGTGAGTGAGTGAGGTGAGTGAGAGAGAGGGGGAGAGAGTGAGAGCAAGCGAGTGAGTGAGACAGAGAGCGAGTGAGTGAAAGAGTGAGTGAGTGAGTGAGAGAGTGAGTGAGTAAGAGAGAGGGAGAGAGAGAGAGAGAGAGAGAGAGAGAGAGAGAGAGAGAGAGAGAGAGAGAGAGAGAGAGAGAGAGAGAGAGAGAGAGAGAGAGAGAGAGAGAGAGAGAGAGAGAGAGAGAGAGAGAGAGGATGAGGGAGAGTTTGGTAGAAAAAGAGCGAGAAAAGAAAGAGGAATTGAAGATGAAGGGAATGAAGGCGGGTGTGAGGAGGGAGAGGGAAAGGAGAGACAGGGAGGGAGAGGAGAGACAGGGAGGGAGTGTGAGTGGGTCAGAAGACTGACCTCTATTGGTACGTGATGAAATCGGATCTTTTCTTCTGGGGACAGTGGGGTCCTGTCTCAGATGGAGAGGAGATGGTGAGCTTGTATCAGGTTTCCTCAGGATGAGTCCAGCTAGGTGGCTCCTGTTGATACAAAGTAACCAGTAAGCTGGAGTGGACAGCTAAACCTTAGACACCTTCTCCTGTTTATCAGTGTCTGTATGTGAATATGTATGTGTGTTTTTGTTTGTGTATGTGTGTGTGCGCTTGTGTCTCTGTTCTTCAGACTGTCTGTGCACGTGTGTGTTTTTGTGTGTTTATGTCTGTGTGTGGGTGTATATCTGTGTGTCTATGTGTGTGTCTATGTGTGTGTGTTTTGCATGTGAGTGTGTGTCTGTGTGTCTATGTGTGTGTGTTTTGCATGTGAGTGTGTGTCAGTGTGTCTATGTGTGTGTGTGTTTTGCATGTGAGTGTGTGTCTGTGTCTATGTGTGTGTGTCTGTCTGTGCATCTATGTATGGGTGTGTATTTGTGTGTCTATCTGTGTGTGTTTGCATGTGAGTGTGTGTCTGTGTGTGAGTGTGTGGTCTATGTGGGAGTGTCTGTCTGTGCGTCTATGTATGGGTGTGTATCTGTGTGTGTTTTGCATGTGAGTGTCTGTTTGTACGTCTATGTATGGGTGTGTATCTGTGTGTCTATGTGTGAGTGTGTGTATTTGTGTCTACGTGTGAGTGTGTGTCTATGAGTGAGTGTGTATCTGCGTCTGTATGGGTGTGTATCTGTGTGTCTATGTGTGTGTGTTTTGCATGTGAGTGTGTGTCTGTGTGTCTATGTGTCTATGTGTGAGTGTCTGTCTGTGTGTCTATGTATGGGTGTACGTGTGTCTACATGTGAGTGTGTGTTTTGCATTGTGAGGGTGTGTTTTTGCTTCTACGTGTGTGTCTATGTATGGGTGTGTATCTGTGTGTCCTACGTGTGAGTTTGTGTCTGTGTGTAGCATTGTGAGTGTGTGTCGGTGTGTCTATGTGTGAGTGTGTGCCTGTGTGTCTATGTATGGGTGTGTATTTGTGTGTCTATTGAGTGTGTGTCGCATTGTAAGTGTGTATCCGTGTGCCTATGTATGGGCGTGTATATGTGTCTCTGTGTGTGAGTGTGTGCCTGTGTGTCTATGTATGGGTGTGTATCTGTGTGTCTACGTGATTGTGTGTCGCATTGTGAGAGTGTCTGTGTGTCTATGTACGGGCGTGTATCTGTGTGTCTACGTGATTGTGTGTCTGTGTATGGCGTTGTGAGTGTCTGTCCATTCCTGGAGTGCAGTGGAGCATCTAGGGAGTTGATAGGAGCTGAAGTGTAATTGTGTCAGAGCACATAACCAGAAAGCAGAGAGAGACAGACAGATAAAGAGAGACAGACAGGGAGACAGAGATAGAATGAGATGCAAAACGAGGAAGGGAGAAATACAAAGACGGAGAGATAGACAGAGACAGAGAGCGTGAGAAAAAAAGCAAGCTCTGCACGACACGCAGCCCAAACTTAGCTAAATGTCATCCATCAAGACTACGGTATTTTGTTTTTACAGTGAATCTAAATTACGTTCACCAGACTCCCAACTCCTCCCGTTGTTGGGTTTTTGTGTCCAGTTCGGAGCTGGTAGAGACAAGGTAGACTATTACCCCCACTTTTATTTCAGCTCAAAGTTATAATCAAGTCGTTTTTGTTTTTTTATAATCTTCATGACATCTAGGATGTTGTGTTGCTGTAAAGCCCCACGAGGCAAGTTTGGAATTTGTGATATTGGGCTACACAAATACAATTGACTTGACTTGACATCTTATATGTAATATGTGGTAAAAGCAGTGGTGTTTTGTTTTGGTTTTTTTTTTGCTTTTTTGCTTTTGATATACTTTATTAATCCCCTTGGGGAAATTCTTCTCTGCATTTACCCATCCTAGCTGTGTAGCTAGGAGCAGTGGGCAGCCGCCGTGCAGCACCCGGGGACCAGCTCCGGTTCGTCTTGCCATGCCTTGGTCAGGGGCACAGACAGGAGGATTAACCCTAACATGTCTTTTTCATGGTGGGGAAACCGGAGCACCCGGAGAAAACCCACTTGCAGACACAGGGAGAACATGCAGACCCCACACAAAGGACGACCTGGGATGACCCCCATCGAAACCAGGACCTTTTTGCTGTGAGGTGACAGTGCTAACCACTGGGCAACTGTGCCGCCAAAGAAGGGGAAAAAAAACACATCCCAGAGCTCCACTTGAAATGAAACAAGACTAGTCACAGAAAGGTTCACCTGGACACAACATTAAGTGGGAGAAACATTTCATCATTCACCTAAGTGACCTTTTCAGTCTCAACTGACTGCAGGTGTCCCCCATCCTTATAAACAATACAGTGGCATAACGACCGAAACCAACGATCAGTTTCATATGTAAATTGCCGTGACCATTAACTAGTTTCAATGGCCACGTGTACTATTCACAGAGGATTTGGGAATAGTTGCATCACAAATGCTTGATTGCAAATATTCCCAAATTCTTACCTGGATCACTGAGCATGCATAAAGACATTCCCAATATGATTGTTGTTTTCAGTCGTTATGCCACTGCATTGTTTATAAGGGTGGGGATACCTGCAGTCAGTTGAGACTGAAGCAGTCTATTAGATGAGTGATGAAACGTTTCTCTTGATAAACGTTGTGTCCAGATGAACTGATTCAACTTCCTGGGATTTCCTTACCTGGATTATTGAACATGCATCAGGACAAAACAAGACTAGGTTAAAACCAGTGGTGGGCCGTAAGGGCCATCAGGGCCTTCTCTGCTGGCCTTGTCAAAATCTAAATCATAATTTGTTTTTCATAGTGTAACGATCATGAATGAGTAGACTTACTAGCCGGTAGGCTAATGGTTTAGACCCCCTTAGTCGACTGGTTAACGTAGTCGCCCGTGGTGTGGGGGACCCGGGTTCGCATCCTGGCTGCGGCAGTTCCCAGTTACCCCCCTGAATTTGCTACATTGGTGTCAGAATTGGGATGGTGAGACCATGAGGCCATCGGAAGCGTGTGCACCCAGAGGTGTGAGGGTAATGATATGCTGAAGCGCGGGGACGTGCTTCCCGAAGGAGGGTGGTAGTGTGACGACCATGGATGACTAGACTCGCTGGCCCTTGGCTAACGGGTCGGACCCTTTAGTCGACTGAATAACGTAGTCACCTGTGGTGAGGGAGACCCGGGTTCACGTTCTGGCTGCGGCAGATTCCTGGCTGTCCCTGAATTTGCTACAATAGTGAAATTGAAGTATATCTGAATTCAATGACTTGTTTTCTCGTGGGAATGAGCTGGGATTTCCTACGTCATCTAAATGCATCACAACTCCTTGGACCAGCACTAGTGCTATTTGCTAGCCTTTCATTGAAGTCCGAAGCTGCAAACTGGTAAGACCTGGGTCTTCTTGATGTTTAATGATAGACCCAGGCCTTTTTGTATGCCTTGGCAAAGACATTCAGATTGTCCTGGGGGTCTTCCGCGGAGTGTGCTGCGATGGTGTTGTCATCTGCATAATGAAGCTCTATGATGGTGGTGTTGCAGACTTTGCTCTTGGCCTTGAACCTGTTAAGATTGAAGAGCCTGCCGTCAGTTCTGTATAGGATTGGGAACCCCCATGGCAGCTCTTCACCAATGAGGTGGCGTATGGCAGCAATAAAATGGCAAACAGGGTGGGTGTGATGATGCATCCCTGTTTGACCCTGTTTCCACAGTGAAGGGCTCTGACTCAGAGCTGTTGTTGCTGAGTACTGTGACTGACATGCTGTCATGTAGAAGCCTCAATATTCTGATGTATTTGTCAGGGCAGCCATAGCTTGATAGTATGCTCCACAGAGCCTGGTGGTCTACTGAGTCAAAGGCCTTTGTCAGGTCCATGAAAGACATGTACAAAGGCTGCCTTTGTTTACAGCATTTTTCCTGGAGTTGGCATGCTGTAAATATCAAGTCCACTGTACATCTGGATGGGCAGAGGCCACACTGAGATTCTGGGAATACTTTCTCAGCCAGTGGTAGCAGTCGGTTTGTGGGGACATCAGTGAGGACTTTGTTGTTGACAGGAGTGAGATGCCCCAGTAGTTTCCACATTCCACCTTGTCTCCTTTCTTGAATATGGCCACTATTAGATCATCTCTGAGCTCTGAGGGAAGTTCTTCTTTTTCTCAGACCTTGAGGAGGAGGGCGTGGATGTGGTACAGGAGCTCTGGTCCACCTTCCTTTAAGATCTTAGCTGGGATCCCATCTGGACCTGCAGCCTTGTTGTTCTTAAGGCTCCTGATGGCATCTTGAACCTCTGTCATGGTGGGAGGTTCCCCAATGTCCTCTCTGATGGGACTCTGAGAAATGTGGCTGGCAATGTCTGGTTCAGCTGTGCTGTTGCGGTTGAGGAGTTCTTGGAAGTGCTCCTTCCATCGGGTGTTAATGGACTCGTTGTCCTTCAGCAGCTCCTAACCATTCTTTGAGCGCAGGGGATTTAAGCCGCGGTTGCTTGGACCATAGACAGCCTTAGTAGCACTGAAAAAGCCTCTGGTGTCACTCTAGTCTGTCAGTCGCTGGATTTCCAGAGCCTTTCTGTCCACCAAGAGTTTTTAAGCACCCTCACCCATCTCTGGATGTCCAAACAACTTCATCACTCACTCAAGCGCTCACTCACAGACAACCACATATGTTGGGTTGGCCCCCACTGTTGCGGGCAAGCCAACCAAGTCATCATTATTTGTTAGGTAACCATCCCACCCCCACCCCAACCAACCCCACCGCCAAACAAAAAAACATGGCTCAGCTTGAAATTTTAGCTGTGGTTGTTGTAGTATCTGTTGGTCAAAGTCTTTTTGCGTGCTTGTTAAATGGTACATTTCTGCGTGTTAGCCACAACAAATTTTCCTTCTTCAAAGTTGCTGCCACCTGCTGCTTTTTTTTTTTACATTTGCCTGTTGCTATGCTGGATACGTAAAATGTTGAGTCAAAATCAGCCCCTACAAAACTGTTCATGATTTGTACATTGACAGATTAGCGAGTTAGGGAGGGGATTAGGGAGGGGATCTGGGTCAGAGCCTCGCAGACTGACTACAGGTGTTCCACAAGGTTCGGTTCTGGGTCCTCTCCTTTTCTCCCTGTACACGACATCCCTGGGTTCTGTTATTCGCTCGCATGACTTCTCTTACCATTGTTATGCTGATGACACCCAGCTGAACTTGTCCTTTTCTCCCTCTGACACACAAGTAGAGACACGCATTACTGCGTGCTTGACTGACATCTCGGAGTGGATGGCGACACACCACCCACCTGAAGCTCAATCTGGACAAGACAGAGCTGATGTTCCTCCTGGGGAAAGGCTGCCCACACCGAGACCTGGCCATCACCATTGAAAACACTGTGGTGATGCCAACTCGGACTGCAAGGAATCTCGGTGCGATCCTGGATGACCAACTGTCTTTTGCTGCAAATGTTGCATCGGTTGCTTGCTCCTGCAGATTTCTACTCTATAACATTAGGAGAATTCACCCCATTGTTCACCGACGAGACGGCATAGGGGGCTTATCCAGGCTCTGGTCATCTCCTGGCTGGACTACGGCAACTCCCTCCTTGCTGGCGCTCCGGCGTCGGCCATCAGACCTCTGGAGCTTGTTCAGAAAGCTGCAGCTTGTCTGATGTTTAACTGCCCTAAGTTCTCCCACACAACTCCCCTTCTCATGTCCCTACACTGGCTCCCAGTAGCTGCTCGCATTGAGTTTAAGACTCTGGTGCTAGCCTACAGGGCAGTGAAAGGAACAGCTCCTTCCTATCTCCAGGCCATGGTCAAGCCCTACACCCCCATCTGACCACTTCGCTCTGCTGCCTCGGGACGCCTGGTTGCCCTGTTGCTCAGAGGCCCCTGCTGCCGATAGACCCGGTTCACGGCTCTTTTCTGTCCTGGGCCCGCAGTGGTTGAAAACTCACCTCTTCAAAAACTACTACCCTGTTACTTGCTCTTAGCACTTATTGGATTCACTCATAAAAAAATCTCTTTCTTGCACTTTTACTTTGGCACTGGTTTTGCTCTTAGAAGCTTGTTTAGAGAGAAGATGCACTTATGACCTCTGATGACTAGTAGTTCTCCTGATTTCCTACGTTAAATGCACTTATTGTAAGTCGCTTTGGATAAAAGCATCGGCTAAATGACTGTAATGTAATGTAATATAATGTAATGTAATGTGTCTTAAATAAGCCCGCAGTAGAAGGTTACAAAAGGACATTGGTTTGTACGTAATTCTGTCACTTTACTCTGTTTGACCAGCTATTCCCACTGACAGCCAGAACTACTTCAAATGAAGCCTGAACACTGCATTAGAACAAGCTGGTCTTTGATTTCATGATGTCTGCGAGCAAAAAAAACAAAAATACAGTGATGTACAAAAAGCAACATTAAACTCACATGAAAAAGTGCTCAAAATGCAAAAGTCCTTCAGCAGGGTGACAGCATCGGTTGTCAAATATAAATCAAAGCTCTGTCTTGAGACGAAATCCAGTTTGGATCTGCCTCAAGATCCTACATACGCAGTTTAAACACCACTAAAAAGAACCCCCTCGTTGGGTTTGAGGACTTTGTTCTCTCCGTTTCGACTTGCATGTAAAGGGGGAACAATACTTGTAATCCTATCATTTCTCTTCCTAATGTGCAGCGGAAATGCAACCTAAAGAAAATGCAGTGATGAAAATAATCCACACTGGCCTTCACACTCAGAAGTCGTCCATTTTGTCTCTGATGCATGACAGCCTCACAGCAGCACATCTCAACATGGATTTCTGCTCAGATTTTCTAAGATCATCCAAAGACCAATACCTTGACTGCTGGCAAGGACATCCTTACTCTATTTTTTTTTTTATCGGTATTAGAACACAATGGAGATAACAGGCACACACACACACACAGCACACATGCCACACACACACACACACACGTTTACTTGTCAGTAAACATCTTTGAGGATAGTGTAACCGGTTATTTTCTTGCCCGGTGCGGGATTCGATACGGAGTGTACTGCACCACAAGGCGACATCACTAACCGCTCGACTAAAGGGCCAGACCCGTTGGTTAGGGGCTAATGTGTCTTATTAGTAGTTTACAATAGCATCTTTGCCTTCCTGCCAATGCACCACAGTGGTGACACACTCCCAACCAGCTAGTTACGGTCCGAGCTACCAGTCCTCCATTACAGTAACCATTGAAAACGGTCCCAAACAACGACCGGAACTTAGTAA